>NW_017300076.1:82759-84466 GCF_001594075.2 Trachymyrmex cornetzi | reverse complement strand
TCTCTCTCTCTCTCTCTCTCTCTCTCTCTCTCTCTCTCTCTCTCTCTCTCTCTCTCACTCTCCCTCTTCCCTGCCCTTGATACGATCGGGATTCGCGATGCGTCATCCTGTACGTAGGTTACATGCCTGCAGGATAATCGCGGACTCGCGCCACCGCCGGTTCCTTCCCATCCAATTGAATTTAAACGGATGCACGCTCGAGGGTGTACGATCGTTCGGGTTAAAACGAGACAAATCGAATGTTTGGAGGGAAGGAAAAAAATCATATTTCCAAACGACAGATTGTCTCGAACCAGAGATAACTTTCATCGTGGACGATTTCACGACGACGATATTAACTACACTACACTGAAGAAAACCACAAATCGATCTTGCCTTTGATTACTGCAAATATGAACAAATAGAGACTATCGTTTCTATTTCAAAATCAAATTGCAATATTTTAAATAACTCTTTAAATTTAATAAAATAATAGGTACATCATAAAATAGATTACCAAATACACTAACAAATAATATAAAACATGAAAACAGAAATATATCCTCAAAAATTTGAGTTAAAAGAAAAAGAGCCAAAGCGATAAACAAGGAATTAATACAAATGTCAAAATGTTGAAAAAAATATAATATATATTAAAAAATTTAATTTCAACATTCGTTGAAAATTCATACTAAAATAATATAATTGATAAAATTTTTATTTTAATTCTATTAAAATAAACCTTTATCTATTTGCTCTATTTTACCCTGTTATTAATAGCAAGTATATCGAATATCATAACGCAATCGATCGCGTATTGTAATTGAAATCTATTAACCATACGTGTACTAAATATTAGACGATAATTCACCATGTATTGTTAAATAGCGGCGATGATAGTGTTCCCCAGTAATTCCGTATTAAGTAATTTATCTGCGAAGACTTAGTACTTTGACTGTAAGCACAATTTGGTGGTATAAAATTAATAATTATATATATACGTGATACAAATTTACCAAAATATTCAAAATATTTTGTTTAGTATTAATAAACGAAGCAAACAATAGGTTACCTATAAATATTGCAAGTTTTTTATATCATTTTTTCCCATCATTAGCGATAAACACAATTAATAATAGACTAGAGGTTAAGATTAATCAGATGACATACTTATTAATATCGATAGATATTAATAGTCAGTATATAACATTAAACATATGCCACAAAGAATTACAAATACTTATTTATATGTATTGATACTAAAATCGCATGTACTAATAAATTTGAAATATTTGTAATATTCTCCAATAATGATTAATATAAAAATATTGATTTTGCAAACAATTATAATTTATGTATTAATACCAAATTAAAATCATTAGTAGATGCGACTAATGTGTAGAGCTACACATATAATAAGAGACAATCGCACATCTGACTTTAAAGGGTTCTGTTGAAGGTAAGAGTGAGAGGACTCGTACACATGTGCACATTCACAAGAGAGCACACGCGCGCAACAATCAGCCGCTTCGTAATGCATGGCGCTTCATATATGCGGTCGTACTTGTAGCACGATATACACGCAGCCGTTAAATCGAGGGAATGAGAAAAAAAACGAATACTAGGAGAGGGGAAAGAGAAAGAGAGCAGAAAAGAACAAGAGAGCGAAAGCAAGACTGAGGGAGAGGAAGGGGGAGAGAAGGGAGAGAGAGAGAGAGAGAGAGAGAG
>NW_017300076.1:46705-82747 GCF_001594075.2 Trachymyrmex cornetzi | reverse complement strand
TAGAACGAATACAAGCGGATGGAGGGTTTATTTTAGGGCGAGTCGAATATGCAAGGAATAGAGGGTAGCTCTGACAGCTGGTATGCATACAGGGTACGCTTTGTAAAAAGCAGAATATCAGTAGCAAATCCATTACGATTGCGATTTGAAATTCAATTATTTTTTTAGTAGTAATTTCTCAATAACTTAATTTTGTAATTAAACTTCAATTTTGTAATTAAGTCTCGAATTAAATCAGCTTTTTAAAATAATAATGCAAAATTAATTTAAAAAAAAAAAAGATTTAATTGTTTACTGAAATTTAATTCACTTATTCATATAACAATGTTACTTATTACCCACAATCTAAATTTTTGCTGCAACATCATATAATCTCAAAATTATTTAAAATACATCTTTGATATCAAATCTCATTACACGAAATTCTATAACATGAAGGATATTAGATCCAGAATTTTCTTCTATCTGTTAATTTTTCATATAAGAAATATACAGTTTTCTTCTCTTTGAATGTTTGCACTCAAATAAATATTTAATTTTATCCAATGTTATTATAATATTTTTAATTTTGCTGAAATTATATGTCGCAAATGTGAATACATTTACATAAATACATATCGTCCTGATTCTTTCGTCTAGATATTGTTATCGATAACAGCCCAGACATTTCAATCTGGAGAAAGATAAAGATTTGACGTACACATTGGACGCTTGCCAAAATCGAAGCCAATATTGTTGACCTAACAATCACTAAAGCGATCGACTAGAACACGATGACAAAATCATGGACGTTTTTACCTATATCTATATGAATATATTCCAAACAAGTGCAACATGTCTAGATTTATCATGCCACTCATAAGTAAGTGGAAATGTCTATGTCTATCTAAAAGCAATAGATAACTGATATAAATAAAATCAAAGCTAATTATAATGTAACAATATAATTCATACTATTAACTATTCCAATATGTATATGTAATTTGATTTAATTAAATACAATAATAAATTTTAAATATAATAAAATAATAAACACACAAATATATTTAATACAATATATATGTATGTGTATACACGTACTATATACGAGTATATAAGTATATCGTACTGTATATAACCATATACATACATATAGTACAATGTATTGATTGTAATTACAATACTTTTTGAAAGAGAAATTTTATAGAAAATAAGAAATAAATGTTAAAGTAAAAAATTTCATCTAAACGTAATACATTATATAAAAATAATTTTAAATATGACGAGAATAAAAGCATTCTTGATTTCAAGTATACAAAATGGTTTGTTACAAAATTGCACAAAATTGCATGCTGGGTAGCCTGAAAGATAATTAATGAAGATAATTTATCTTTATAAGAAGCATTTAACGTACTATCTTTCCTTGAGTGCACAGTTTAATTTAACCTCCAGTTTTCTAATCTAATTTTATACACGCTTTCTAAATGGAATTCATTGTCAGTTCCAGTTCTATCAAAGTTAATTTTAAACAAAGTAACACCTGTAATATTTTAATGCAAAACTTCACTTGTAATCACTTAAAGTATATAAACTACAAGACAAAAAAAAGTATTCTAGCACGTAGTTAAAAAATTAAACAATTTCTCGAAAATTTTTGTGGATTATCAAAGCCTTTAATGAAGAGAAAGCCAGAGATTAAAGTTTAAAAATTTAAATACCTCGAACGAAATTTAAATATGTAGAACGAAGATTGGTCCATCTATTTTTTTACGAATTTATATTGATGTTCATTTCTAGAAATAAAAATATAATCAACCATATATATATATAATAGTACGAGACTTAAATGGGGTGCGTGGGAGACATTCGGTTAACGGCACCATAATATATAGCAGACTTTCATCATTTCGTCTAGAACTTATGTACTTCACACCGGCGCGTTTATATCAGGTTGTAACGAGTGCAGCTTATTTGCATTATCGGTATTGCACCGCATCGACTATGAGCTTAAGAGCTTCCGGACCGCGATGTCGGAATTTAGTCAATCAAGGTAGTTCATTTTAGAAAATTTATCATTTACATCGTTTACCTAATAATAACTTTAAGTAAAGTGGAGCATGTGCAAACGTATGAATTGAACATTAAAGGCCGTAGCACAGACTCTTGCATAACACATAATGCATAGTGTATAAGGGAATCAATCAATCGAAATTCTTATCCATGGAATAGGAGGAAAGGAAAGATTCTGATTAGTTGATTCGCTTATCACGCACTATGCGTTATGCGTTATGCAAAGGTCTATGCTGCGGCTATAACGGTTCTACATCGATGTAAAATAATGAATTTAATCGCCTTTTCCGTGATTAAAATGCAAATTTTTATTTTTCGAATTTAACTTAATTAATTTTACAAAGCAATATATTTTGTGATTTTACATTTTTTCAAATTATCTTTTTCGATATTTCCAAAATCGTTCTTATTTTTAAATAAAACTGTATAAATAATTATTATTCACGCCTTTTTCCATTAATCATTAAAACAAATTCAATAGACATGGCTTATTGATGAAAAAAATTTTTCATTTTATTTATATTTATTTAAATTTATTTTAGTTTTCCAATATATAATTTCTATGTCATTTTACTTTGTTTCCATTTTTCAAAAAATAGATACTATTTAACTATACATATACCTATATGTATCTCTCTAAAAATTAGCAGAAAATCAATTCCTTTAAAATTATTATTCTATTTATAGACGAGAGAAAACAAAAAAAGAGAAAATCAAAGAGGGGAAAAATTTAATTAATCAAGAGTAACGCTTAATTAAAAGGGCGCAACCTATCTTTAATGCATAACTTAATAACCGCTTCTACAAAGATTCTAAAAGGAATCTTTTATAATCCCTATTTTAGTATGTAAAACGATATTTTAATTATTTCTCATTCATCTTATTATTTTGCGCATAAAAGTATTAAAATAAGATGATAAAAAAAGAATTTTTTACAAGATATATATATATATATAATTGATCTTATTTCTCAATTGTTCATCTTATCACTTCTGTAAAATGTATAATGGTAAAAACGTGTATTTTATCTCGTTTAAAATTAGACATTCTTCCGATATTTATGTTACCTCAATGTGCAATCTTCAATACGTTTTTTTTTTTCGAGCTGTTATCAGTATAATCTAATCCAACCGAACCTCTGACTATTACCGAGCATACAACACATTGCTGCGTTGGATCATTTACCGCGGATACACACTGTATAGTCACGTCGGTGCGCGAAGAGCATATCTCTCGAAGCGGCGACCCGCGGCTAAAAGACCGGAAACGACCGTATAGCGACCGCAAGTACGTCTAACGGTTCTCTCCCTCTCTCTCTCTCTCCGTCTCGTCTTCTTTCATCCGCGAGTTCACGCTTGCAATTCTCCATTGCCTCTCGCTCTCTCGAGCGCGTTGCGCGAGCGTAACCGCTTACAACCGCTTGATCTCCACGCTTCGTCTAATCCGCCTGTTGTCACACGGATGTTTTTCATCTTGCGACAATCGCAATCGCGAAGCAAACTCGCCAAGTTATTTCGAGAAGAGTGCGCACTGAAGAAAAGTGCCCTTATTAAAATTAAATTTTTAACTAGCACCACCGAAGGACAAGTACAGTTGAAGACAGTCTTTTAAATTCGAAGTTAATAAAGCGAAGTAGTACAGCTTGAAAGAAGGATGCGATGAAAAGATGAATTTTCCATGAGATATAGGCTTTAAAGAATGTAGTAACTTAATAATATGTACAGAAAGAACCTCTCTCTACCCCAAAGTTAGCAAGCCAGCTTTTACCGATTCTTTGATGAATAAAAATCAATCTTTTCTTACAAGACTAATACTTAAAAACTAATACTTTTTAAATTATAAGTGAAAGTTTCCTCTCCTTCTTGAGAATTAAGTTTTAAAAGAACAAGGAAATACCTACACTAAACTTTAATAACACACAGATTTTAAGGTAAAAATAAATTCTAAAAAACATTTCACTTGCAAAATGTTTCACTTTAGAAAACACGTGACCATTAATAATTTTTCCTAACAATTTCGGAAAAACAAAATTTATGAAAGTAAAAAATATACATAATATCCAAAACAACTATAGTTTTATACAAGATAAAAATCTAAATTTTTCTTTTTAGAAAAATAAATTAAGATTAGATAAAATTATTCGCCTGTGAAAATAACTTTCTCATCTGAAGAAAATTTCCAAGTCTTGGAAAAAATAACGTTATAAAAGACAATATAAAAACGTGAGAAATATGTTTAGAATATTTAGATCTATCCACAATGAAAGTCACAGAAACAATAAACAATGTTGTTCATTTTCATTTTACGTTTGTTACGATTCATGAAAGCTTCGAGATGCATGTTGCAAATATCACTGAATAATATTATAACGATGCACCATCAACTTAAATGATAAACGATTCATCGAATAGTGCCGACATTAGCGAAAATTCATATCATGCCACAGAAGCTGATATATGTAAGTATATCGCAAGCTCAGACGCAACTCTCTGACGTAAACATGTTAAAGTAGGTGTCCGGGTAATAACCAGCATACACGTAACTTCGTCGTGGTGTTTAGGGAAACTTTCCTGAGATCAGCGCACTATACGTTCATATAGTAATCTTGTCTAAACAGACGGATGTAAATTATCGATTTATACAGATTATATCCGGGTGCTGCAAAATCACACATAACGTTGAAATTCCAAAATATAATTTCACTCCGAAAAAGACACCGTCTTTCATGTCTTTAGCTTTTCAGGAATGTACTTGTTAAATTATTATCAATAATCAATCTTCAATAATATACATATATGAACTAGAAGAAAAATGTTCTAAATGTCAAGTATAAGTTAAAATATAATATTTAATTAAAATATTAATATTCTTGTAAAAACTGTACGAAATGTAATAACATAAATATTACATTCACGATCGGTAGAATACTTAAGAAAATTTTATTAAGTCATATTAAATTATCACAATTTCTTAAGAAATTCAAAATATCTATTATAACAAAAAATACAAAAACCATAAATTAATGCCAAGAATTAAATATTATGTCTATATTTATTTACATATTTCTATTTTCCTAAAAACAAACTCTATATACTATATAATAGTTTGGTGGGAAAACATATTCCACGAACTTATCATCTGTCGAGTTCTCCGAGACCCTCGATATGCTATCGATCCTTCTCGTCAACGTCAACGGCCATTAATTTTTTTTCTCACTGAAGTGAGGGATATACGGTTTCTGAATGAAAAATGAGTCCTTTCATTTATATTAGGATATTATTTAACCTTACTTTGACTTCCGAAAACATTTCTCAATACCATTTTCAAAATTGAATTACTATCGTCTATCAATTCGTTAATATTAAATGCTTTAAGAACAAAATAAAACGTCATGGGAATTTGTCTTTTAAAAATAGAGATCTGTAGAGAATAGTAATATTTCTCGATTAAAATTATTTTTAATCTTAATTCGCCATTAAGGACCGCTGGTCGATTTTTCGACCAAAAAAATAGATCAACTTTGGGACCAAATTTGGACCAATGGTCGCAAAATCGATCATCCCCTCCCGCTACCTAAATGACCAACCCCAGGGTGAAAATTTCTGGCAAGTATGCTCTTTAAGGGCATAGTATAAGCTTGCCATTAAAAGGATTTTAAATTTTGAGAACAAAAATTTGTCTTGGTCCTTAATGAATCAATATTATTCTTAATATTTGATTCGACCATTTCACTAAGATTACATCGACTCTAAATTAATGGAAAAAATCTGTCAATAATAACAAAATCATTAAAATAACATTCCCTTTTACTTACATCTTAGCATAGAGGAAGGTCACCGATACCGACATACCACTTTGTTTTTAGACAATATTTCTTAAACAAAAGGTAAAAATACAACTTCAAAAACATAAATACAAAATAAAAAGTGTCTTCTATCAGACAGTATAAGCAATTTTTATAATACTGTTTGCAATTTTGCAATGATTAAGTATTTCGTAAATTATGCAAAAATGAGCGTCTGATAAAATGGGCTCCAAAACTGACACAATAGGCAGTAATGCTACGTATTCCTATTCTTTTTCTTTTACAGGAATTATCTGTATAAAGTACCTATAAGTGAATGTATATAAGATTTTTCAGAATCATTGTACTTCGTTATAAAACATTTTTATTGAATTATATGCATATTTACTTTATGCTGTTCTGCAAGATGCAAATATGTAACGCGATAGTTTTTCTGGAGTTGTTCCATATATGCATGATTGCCTTTAGCTCCAATAGACTTATTTGACACTATAATTAAAGCAACATTATAAAGATTAAGTTAGCTCATGGTCTGTTTTACGGACAGATGTGTTGGTTTAGCTGCATCCCAATTTTAAATTAAAAATCGTATTATGAAAAGACTCTAAGAGAAAAAATAATATAAATAAAACTTATTTCGGAAACTACAAATATTTAAAATGACGTAATATAGTCACTATTATTTCAACCTCACAATTTGCAAAAGAAAATCGTAAGAATTTTATTTTCGCATTTGTAGAATTGGTTTTTAGCTGATTTGATATAGAAACAATTCAATTAGCTAAACAGATCATGATTTTATTAGTAAGTGCAATAGTTTCGGAAAAATAAGGGGGTGTCACTTTAGGAGACCTATGTCAGTATCAGCGACTTTCCTCTATATATTTTAACAACTTTTAATATTTATATAGGAACAAATATATTTCAATATAAAAAGTTATTCAATATACGTAATGTTTGAAGTATTCATGATGTCAAATATATCTCGTGTAGTCAAATATCGTAGAAGTAGATTAACGTTATCTAGAATATATCTGAAGATAATAAAAAGAGAGAAAAGGATCAATATATCTCAATATTGTGCATTACGCACATGGATACATGTCGATAGAGGAGAAACACGGGGCAAAAGCGCATCGTGACTGCCCACGTTACACAATGCGGGTTCGGCTGGACGAGAGACAGTGGAAAGCATCGACGCGGTCCTGAGCATAGTCGATTTCAAGGCTAACCATTCGCTCGTGTACAGTCCGTAGCATAAATGCTACATAACTAGTTTTTACCATCGGCAGTTTGCCACGTTACATTAAGGAACACGACATTCGTGTTCAAGTATGACGACCAGCTCTCTACTCGTCCGTCGATGTACGAGATGTCCAGAAAACATAGAAGAAACATATAAACAGAAAAATTAGAGCTAGATCATTATCATGTAGGTATTGTATACCTATATAAAGCGGAGTTAATACCGAAGAGTAAATTTCGCTGAGTTTAAATTTCGCGAAGCTCTAATTATACACGACAAAGAACCTTACGTCAAATCGTGTGTTATATCACGTCACGTCAAATTGTTTTTGCACAAAGTGTATAACGTGTTTACGAAAAATGCTCATCGCGCAGTTATTTCCCGTCCTTTCAGCACGCAGCAAGGTGTCGAAATGAGCATGTCGTTTACGAGCAACGGCTTGAAAGATTAGCGAATTTTCCGTGCCAGCGAATACAAAGGAAGGGATTTGCAGCACCCCCGCACTCATCCCCGTAGGCTATTTCCTCGTCCTGAGCAGCCACCCCCATGCGTATGCACGGTATATGTATCTATATACATATACAAACGCATACACGGACATCATGCACGGATATACAGGAGAGCGCTACATAAACATTCTCGTCCCTGCTTTCGTCGTGCAATCTATGCGCGCCTGCATTCTACGCGATAAAAGCGCGTCTTCCCTCCGCAGAAGCGCAGTGACGCGTTTCGCACCTGTTGGAATGCGAGAGAGCTGCCGGCTGTGCGCAAGGTGGTTGGAGGAAAAGTTTAACGTTCGACGGAGCCTCCGTGCATAGCTGGTAGCGCCTGGTTAAGTCCGTTGTTTTGTACTTAGGTATAGATATTCTATATTCTCACACCGATTCGCGGTGGCTATAAGCGAGCGCAGATTGCAGTTGCTGGAATCATATCAAGCGCGATGATACTCATACTTACACAACTTTTTCCCTTATTTTTCTTCCTTATTATAGTTGTGACAATATCTCAGTTATATAGCAATTATATTTCTATACAATTTACAAATAGAGTTTAGACGTTTCTTATTTTTCTTATTGAATTATATTCACACATTCTACAATTTTTTTAAATCCTTTTTTTAACACTGCATGAAAATTATTGCATTAAAGGAATTACATTCAAAATTACTTATTTATTTTTTACATAAACAAGAGTCAGAAAAAACAAAGTTCCAATACCGAGATCCAAAAGACCTCACGTACGTTGTTAAACATACTATATAATTAACTGTAAATCGCAAATTTCAAATTGATGATCATACATAACTCCTATATACGACCTCCTCTACATATACCTATGTATATGAATCCTTCTCTATACGTAATTTACGAATCCCGTTCGCGTATCCCGGAAGTGTATCTTCATACGTCAGTGCTTAGAGGAATATACATATACGTAGCCGAAAATACGAGAGCGGAATAACTCAGTGAAGGAATCACGGCTTGCGTAAGGATTTTACGCAAGTCCCATTCACGTCGTGTGCGATGTCGTGAAACTTCATGGAACGAATGCAGTAGCCAATTACGCGTAATAAAGCAACGTGAAAGTCGACGACTTTTCTGTGCGCGTTTAAATCCTTCTTGCTATCCACAGTATATTATAATGGAATTAAATCATGAGACAAGCTGGACGAAATTTCAGTTTGTCCAAAAGCCGGTTACGCAACACTTTATTCCCAGCATTTATTTTCCCATTTATTCTTCGTTACATGTACCTATTAATAAAACATCTTGGGTACACTTTACATTTTACATTTATAAAAATTATGTCAAGTATTTCAGTGTAATATTATGTTAAATGATTTTTTTAACTAACGTTAAAATAATTGTTAACAATATATATAGAACAACGGTTCTGTTAAAACAAAACTTACTTGAAAACCGAAAAATTTTTTAAGTAATTTTATTATTCATTTCTCCTGAAGCTGAATTTACCAAAAATATTTTCTTATTTTCAATTATACATTTCTATTATACAAATGATGTGTTTGTAAATAGTTATATAGGAATATATTTAAAACAGAGCACGGAGAAATTTAATAATCCATTTTAACGAACGACAATTAAAATTAATCACTGATGCTAAGAGTCAAGCGTCAAGAGTTAAAAGCATAAATATGCATGACATGATATGTACCATCTCTTATCACATTCTCACATAGTTGTCGGAAAAGCATAGTGTTTTTTCGCAGTTTAAAATATGTATGTTTCATTTAATACAACCCTTTAATATTTAGTATTTGTTTTCAATATTTATCAATTATTTCAAATCAGTCTTTGTAATAGTAAACAAATCGTCATGTAATATTTATTGTTAAAAGCGTGATTAATAGAAACGCAGTACATGTATAAATTTCTATATAGGTAAATAATTACAAGATATCGTAATATAACGCTTATGCGCCAAATTATAAGGAATATGTATAATACTCTTTCTCTTTTTCTTATAATTATCAGACATTTTTAATAGATCTAACAATTCTTTGAGAAATTTAAACTCAATGAAATTTTTCCCAAAGCGAAAATGTCAAAAAAGATCGTTATTTGCCGTAAGCTTTCAAGAGGTACAACTAACTACTCAAATTACAGATATTTTCAATTAAAGTCCACTTGAAATTCACATACGTTTATTTATCCGTACTTTGAAAACTTAGCAATCGAAAAATCTCTTCAAATAAAGTCTGCTTATGATTCACCTTTATGTATTCATATTTTTCAAGCTGAATATTTAAAAACCCTTTTTAAGTAATTGAGATTTAAAACGCATCAGTCTTTCGACATTAAAAAAATTAACTTCAAATCGAAAAAACTCACAGGTAAAAGGCAGCAGGGTAAATATTTAAGGGGCATGCCATATATCGAATGTGTTTTTATCATTACACGTGAATTGCATTCCTAGCGCGCATAAGTCGCAAAACGAGCGCTGGACTATACCTGTGCAAATGTAAGCGCGCCACGTACCTCGTTATAGCTTTCAAGCACGCGGTATGCGGTTCACCGCGTACGTCATAATTTCATACTCGCCTATATACATCTATATATCATGCAATTACGTACGAGCAACCTGTATGCTGCCGATAATCACTCAGTCACGGGTTTGTAATAAATTCATGCTTAAATCACTATTTCATATTTTCGTACTCGTTGCGTGATCGTCCACATATATAGAAAAGGCACCGAAATATATACAGAATGTTATGCGACTTAATATAAGCGCACATACACCAGATACTAAATTATCTGGAGAGTAATGAAAATCTAGAATTACTTGCGCTAAACGCGATACAAATAATAAAAAAAAATTATCTTAAAAAAAGAAATTTGAGCTCTTAAAAGATTTCAGACCATATTTAGAAGATTACCGTTGCAACTCGCAAAGTCTACAAGAAGTCTTTTCAAGTGAGATTTCCTAGCCAATATAGAAGCGATTATCTCTTAGCAAAAATACTGAGACAAGATATTATTTACCGAGTTTCTATAATTTTAAGCATTATGTATTTTTATAATTGACTTTTAATTTAAAATTCAAATTAAAGTCAGCTTATGTACTTTAGCGCTTAGAATTACAGTTCGTTAAATTACCACAGATTTCTTGTTCAAAAACTCATCCAATAGCAAAATGTAAAAAAAAAAAACAAACCGATTTCCCAAAGAATTTGTGAAGAAAAAAATACAAGACAGACTTAGAGAATAAATGAATTTACTCTTTGTATTACACCGGGATTTCTTGTCCGGAGTGTACCTGGCCCACGCCGGTTTCTTACTCCTTGAGAGGTAATAACCTCCCCTGGCCTCCCCTTCTTCTACCTTCACACTCGTTCGTTCTGGCAACCGACGACAGAGCCAGTAATAGTTGTACTTATTCGTTCGATTCGTTCGTAAGATCAATCGAAGGTAAGTCGCGAAAGAAAAAAAAGTGATACGGTGCTATAATGGAAATTCTAATCAAATACGAGCACGACTCAAACAATAGCATTGCGTTACTGCATCGTCTTTCGAATCAATCGATCGCTGTCTTATATTCCTTTCTATCTATTAACCCCTTTATTAACTTTGACTCTACTTTATTATTTCCAAGATACTAAAGTAGATAGTAAAAATGTATCAAATAAATACATACTATTCAAGATAACAAAAACTTTCAGCATTTTCAGGAATTTCCAATAATATTCCAAATAATTTAAACAATCGAATCGTTTTTTCTTTCTTTTTTTTTTTTTTTTAAAATGTCTAAACAAATTTTTTTATTCATTGCTAGGGCCAAGAAAAATTATAACGTGAATTATAATTGAATATAAATATGAAGATACACACACAGGCAGTAGTACAGTAAAACATTTTTAGTACTCGCTTTTGAATATTAGATATAGATATTATACGATGGGAAAATCTAAACATGCAATTTCAGAATAATTCAATAAGATATAGAAAATGCATTTCGGTATAAAAAGAAAGAAATTAAAACAAATATACTTGAGAAAATATCGATATCAATTCCCGTGCATTAGATAAGTATAATTAATTCTCCTGACAATCGTGATAACAGATTCGAAAGAAAGAAGTATAGATCATAACGGAAATAGTAATCAGATATATCAACAAAGATAGTGTTGTGCGAAGTGTCAAGTGAAAGAAAGAAATCGACATCTTGTTCGGGTATCGACACCGGAGTTTCAAGCACGCGAGATCCCATATTTGAAAGTGGAAATGTGACGTAAGCAATAACCTCATTGATGAGAATGAAATTGGCAAAACGATAAAGCAGATGAACACATATCAAGAATGTAGACTAAAAATAAGAGTAATTGCTCTAGCCTATAATAATTGATGTCAGTCACACTTATTAAAATGGCATTTATGTTTCAAATAGATGACTATCCAATCGGTTTGGTGAAAACGATCACTTAAATCGAAAGATATTTCATATCCATTTGTGTAAATTTGAGCAGGTTAAAAAATCAAATCATCATGTTCGAAATATTTATTTTCTTTTCCCTTCTTTTAAGTGTATATCAAATAGAAAAAGTAGAATATTTCAAAAATATATCTCGTATTATACACCATACTTCGCATATGCTGTAACGAAAATACGCGCTGCAGCATAATATAATATTATTAAAATATATTATACCTATTACTATTTTTTATAAAACTAAATACTGAAATACTGTTATATTTCAGTTTTACAATAAAATGTTTTAACGAGAAATATATTTTCCTATAATATGTATACTACAATTTTCTTTACAATTCAAGCCCAAAAACATGTAGTGTTTTGCTCAAAATATTCATGTAAACTTAAATGTATATTTATCATTAAATAAATATCAAATTATATATTTATTTAATATTATTTAAATACTGTATGCACATTTTCGTCTCTTTTTTCAATATTTGAACAACTTAGCTCTTTTAGCAAAAGAGAAGTATCATATAATGGTAAATAAATGGCAAGTTTTCCGTTTGTCAATCATTCAATAATGCCAAGGAAATCAAGAAACGAAACGTGGCGCTTGGTTGGCACCAATGTGTGTTCCTCCAACATTCACCATTCTATAAATACCTGATTGGCTCCGTCCCGAGTCGTCTGCTTTTCTTCACTCTTCCATCAACAATGTGTTGATCGAAACAAAAACAAGATAAAACTTTACTATTTTGTTTAGGTAGTTCCATAATTCGAAAGAGGAAAAATTTCAACGATGCGAAGTTTGTATTTTTCATTAATGACCATACACGAACCGCTTTCTCTTTCATGAACGCCGCAATCCGCTATAATTATACGAATCTCACACGCTGGAGTTACAATCAGTTGTTATCAGCGATATTCGCGTTGACTCATTAACTAAACATTTTAATTTTTAGAATTATTAAAACACTGCAAAGAAATTCACTCTATTTGTGCTATTTTCAATTAAAATTGAAAACTAACTAAACTTAGTCCCAAAGTCATTTCATTAATAGGAATAGCCATCATTAATTTCAATATATTTTTGATAATTAAAATAAAGCTTCATAATTTAAAAACCTCAAATCAATAATTTTAAAACAAATCGGAAAATGATAAACTTTTTGTACTAAATTACTGTTTAAAAAATTCCAGGATATTGCTATTAATATCGTAAAATTATTATATTTATCTTTTACAAAGTTATAATTGCATTTTCTGATCAAATAAATAATACACGCTAGGCGCTAAAAGCATTAAGTCAAGCAAAATCCGAAATTAAGTGAATTGGGAAATAGCGTGATCGCATTTGAACTTTAAACACGTACGGAATTAAAATATTATAACGTTGCGAAATTACATTATCCTCCTTCATAGGCAATGTTATAATAAATATTGTATTATCTTTTCTCTGAATATTTGTCGTGAATATATAATGGCATAGGAAGCAACAATAATAATATGAATTATCCATACAATAATTTGTTTATATCTCACAAATGACACAATATTAACAATTTTGAAATATTTAAAAGTTTTATTTTAGTTTATCACGCTATGTTAATTGTGCATTATATTTTCATATAAATTCTCATAAGTTAATTTAGACTAATGCAACTCACTTTTAGTAGTTACTCACTATTAGCAGTGATACAGCATATAATAACAAAATAAATATTAATTCTATAAAATTTACAATACCTTGTACTCAAAGAATATCAAATATTCTTTATTAATAATTATAAAGATATTAGAATCTAAAACGCAATTAAAGCTTTTTACAAATATGCAATAATATGATTAGCAAATTAATAATTTGTAGTTTTTAAATATGTCAAATAAGATTGCATAATCAGCAAATTAAATATTTCTTTAAATCTCTCGAAAAATACGTTAATGAAAGAAATTAAATATCGCGTGTTTTTCCTTTATTTGCTAGATCTTGTATGTAATCGCGTGAATTCGTTTACTTATGGAGTGACGCAATGTTACTCGGACTATTTGCAAGGCAATGTACCTAGCATTCTGCCAACACTACGCTCCAACCTGCAGTTTACTGGTGCAAATGTTAGAGACAAGACAATCCCGACCTATTTTCTTGACGTTCTAGATTTTCTTTACGGTGCAACAGTATACGGTCGTTTCTTAACATTTAAACATAAAATCGATACCCGAACTGCATTCGCGTGAACCAGTGTCAATATTCCTCTTCACAAAAATACTATTCCATCCTATTTAAAATAAACGTTTTCTAATTTTTAGTATGTTGATTTAAATATTTTTTCAATATTTACCTATATTACAATTTTGTATTTTTAACGTTAATATAATTGTAATAAATATATAAGACTTACTATGTATATCTACCTATGATATAGAAAATTATTATTGAAAGTATTATAGAAAAAGCTTCTGGAAGGTTATAGAAATATAATAAACGATATAAAGTAAATAAATAAATAAATATCAATTAAAATTTCGAGTAATATTGACAACAAATACTATATTGACAATAAAGTAAAACATAATATCGCACGATCAAAAAATTATAAATTATTGAGTGATAAGCACATCATATTTGTATTAATGAAGATTAACAAGTCGAGTGAGATACTACACATGCACAACGCTATGTTTTGAATAACATACTTAGCCGGAAATCGTAGGAAGAACGATAATTGGTCGCGCGCAGAAAATAATATCGCGACCTTAACGTCCGTTCTTGCGAAAATAAGCGAGAAAAAGAAGATGAAAGAGAAAAGAGAGAATTTACGTGTCGAGAAAATACATAAACCTAAATTCCCCGTGACTATTACAAGTATTTTAGATGCTCTGCTTCATTCGACAGTGAAACCGCAAAAATACTTTCGGATGGAGCGCACATTTCCATAAACACAATCAAGCATATCATTTTTATTTTCTCTCTTTCATAAAAATGAATAGAAGTTTATTGACAGTCACACATTTTTGTGCATTTGGCAGTTGACTTTTAATATATTAAATTTCCAATAAAAAATATTTATATTTATATAGTTACACATATTGATTTTATTCTTATTTATAATAGCATTTAATAGAAGTTAGCCGAAACGTTCGACAAAGAGATTTATAGAAGACTTTTTCGATTAATCGAATTAAATGCGCAATCTTTACAGCGCCGATTCCAAAAAGCCCTTTTTGTAATTTTTTATTGTTTTAATACAAGGAATCTTATTTTATTGTGAATTTATAATAGCATTCTTTAAAAATTATAATAAATTAACTAATCACAAACATAAATTAGCTAAATCATAAATTACTCATAATACACTTGCGTCATATTATAAAATTTATTGTAATTGTTTGGAATGATTTTCATTTAATTTAGTAATTCTCGAGTTTATTATATATGTTTTTGGTTATTTAATAGATACTGATGCAATTTTCACACTACAAACAAAACACTATACAAATAGTTACAAACAAATCTAAATAACATAACTCGATAAATTGAAGATATATAAAATATATATTGTAAAATTACATTTAAAATTTATTTATTATATATATTTTTAAAGGGTATATAACTGCAAACAAAAAGAATAGAAAATGAATTTTTTTATTTCAAGTCCAACAAAGATTGTTTCTTAAAAACATTTTATTTTTTAAATAATTTTAATTGTAAACTAAATTATTATAATATCCATTACAAACAAAATATTAACACTTAATTTGATGAAAGCTTAATTTGTTAAAAGTAGGATGCCAAGTTCACACACACGACAGTATCTATCGTATAACAAATTTCTTCGACAAAGTCCTTGAAATTATATTGCGAGCTTATAGTATTCCCTCTTGTCCCATCGACTTACTTTCGCGCTTTGAAATATCAAGAAGATGCTCATTTACATTACTGCATATCTGTCCTCTTACAATAATTGAGGAAAACAAATTTTCATTTGTATTGATTTTATTTTAATCAATTCAATATTTTTAATTCAGTTGATTCAATCTCCAATAACATCCAATTCTTTCCTGATATTTAAACATAGATAAAGATTTTAATATAACGTGTAATTTCAAAATAAATACATAATCTTAATTACTCGTTAAATTATTCATAAAACAGGGTATATCAAACTTACTCATATTGATTAATTCATATGTGATAGGAATCGTTATAGCGAGCGGGCTTTTTGCGATATATGTATCTCCATTATGATCTTATTTACAGATAAAAATATAAATGTCATATTTTTGTCATAATCTGATTTTATAAAGATAAAAATATGAAAGCAATATTATAATATTTTTGCAATTAATTGTATAATTATGAAAGAAATAAAATTCAGAGAAATAAGATTAAAAATTAACAAATTTATCTAAACTCTCTTCAGACTAGCCATTACTAGAAAAAATAGCTGACTAAATTTTCTTACACACCATACGAAAAGAAATAAACTACTGACTACAAATTTCCAACATCTTTGCTTATTCACAAACATAAATGCATCAAAAATTAACTCAAAGTCGAGCACGCTAAGAATTTAGACGTTCACAGCTTTAGACATGATAAGTGCATCACTACTATTTAAGCATCTCCAAGAAACGCGTGTATTACAGATAAACGTCTTCTTGTGATGTTTTGCACCGGGTTGCAAAGTTATTACAAATTCAACGGAATATCATGAAACGCTTGGGCACGATTCTCCGTACTATTAGGCAGCTTATATCACGTTAGTCGAAAGTCAGTAATTTGCTACTTATTTGATTAAGCATCAAACGCAACCTGAATACATGAAAGAATATAATTCAGCTTTGGAAGAAACAATGAAAACTTATTATAGATAGTACTCTGGTATGCGTAGGATCGATTCTTATATCCATCATTGGTCTTTATCCGAACTTTGAAAGCAGATACCACCTAATTAGCTATTGTTGTAGCTGGCACCGTGCACTAATGAGATATTTCATAGTTTATGTATTAAAAATCAAGCTCATCCTATTTCAAAATTTTTACATCAATTATCTTCTCTACGATAATAAAATAAAGAAAATTCTCCATCGTTTGCGATAATACTCTACCGAGAGTACTCTACTAACAAAATAACGCTATATATATCAAAACTCGATCTGACATCCTCCAATATCCGTTCTAAGATAACAAATATATCCGTCATAAAATAACGAATAAATATCTGTGTAGAGCAAACAGCACTATTGGATATTTCAAAATATATATTAAATAAAAATAATATAAAGTACCGATTTTCTGAGATATCTTTTATCGTTTATTTTACGTAATTGCTGCACCAACATTTAAAATTTGACCACTTTTATTTTAATCTACAATAATATTAAATAAAATCTCACAATTGATCCTAGGAAAAAATTTAAAATATACTTTATCTTTGAATAATTGAAGGACTCCCTGCAAAAAAGTTGCAATCATAATTTTGATAAAAAGTGTTTTAATAGAAAAACGCTATTTCTGCATTGGTTACATCATGTTATTTTTTTATTTCCTGTAAAATTAAAAAAATATTGGATATAATGCTTTTTCTCAAAGAGCCCTTCAATTATATAATCTATTACACATGCGTGTACATGTAGGTATGTAATACACAAAAGTACAATTAATTTGGTATATTCAGTTAAAATTATTTGCTTTTATATTTTTCTAGAGAAATATCGAACTAAATGTACAAAAAGAGCATTATTTTTTTATATCTACAAAGTATTTTGGAACAATTTCCGTAAAGATTTGATAATAAACATAGATGCAACAGTGAACTTTTCCTTCACTGACGGTCTTTTTGTTATAATAAACTTAATCATGATTTTATCAAAATTGTTCTTCAATAGTTATAATATCACACCAGAAGAAATAGAAAAGAATAACTAGATGTTTACTAAAAAATGTGTTTTTGGAAAAAGATTTTCCGAGAATTATCTGATTTTTCTGACCTTTGATCAAATTTATACGTAAATTAAAACAATTTTAATGACAACTTTAAAGTAAATTTAATTAGGTAAACTTTTTATTTCCTTCTTTTTTTATGCTCGTACGGTAAAGGAAAAAAAGTAAAATTAGTCGTTTCAAATGTCAACTTTGAAAAAATACTGAAAAAATTGTTCATAGGATAAGTAGGTTAATTTTTATATAGCATAAAATATTCAATCTTTTATAAAAGAAACAACAACAAAAATCTGTCATAAATATAATATTAAAAAAGAGTCAATGTTTAAAAATTAAGGAAATATTCTTTCAAATAAAACAAAATTTATCTAAAATGAAATTCTACAAAATATTAAAAAATGTAAAAATGTTAACAAATCTTTAGAGAGAGCGTCTTCGTACTCATAATATAAAAGTAAAGTTTTCAAAAAAGCGATTTCGACAAAAACATCATGACCAAGTTACGTGAGTTTTTCGGACGAAGGACAGTTACCTGCAAACTTTCGGTTTTTCATGTTTTTCTAAGTAGATAGTCCCTCGATGGGAATGCAACGGTCGATCGTAGGACCTAATGTGCACGACGGAAATTTAGAAAGTCATAGCGAGTCGTGTGCATATGGCCGACTGGCTACTCAACACGATTCTATACGCTCGAAACCGGTTCCAAGCTTTTCGCCGGAGGGGCCCCGTGACTCGAACGTAACGACGCATGTTCGAGAACGATAAGCTGGTGGTCACGGCGTGGCTTGCTCTCGCAACGCTCGTGACGCGAGAGACGCAAGAAAACTTCATAAACCATTTGGAACAAGCGCGTTCGCCCCACAGTATTCGTTAACTAAATGTCTTCATTCATTACATTCCTATACGTATATCGTGGCGTCTAAATATTTATCATAATTATCGGCATCATCTCGACAATAAAGAATATTTCGATATCTGACGTATACAAGGTGTCTTGAAATACGTAAACTACATTGTGTGGCAAGACTTCTTCATAAATTTCAAGCCGAATTTTCAATAACACAAATATCGAACCATTAATCGTTTCCTTTATCTACATATTCTCAAGACTTTATAAAGTGAGAAAAAGAAAAAAGAGAAAAAATTTGTTATTTAAAAGTTCTGTTTCTTTTAATGAAATTTAGTTTTCAATTTTAATAAAATTTCTAATAATTTTAATGCCCAATTTAATACACTTTGCTAAGAAATAACAAAATTCAACGAAGAACGTAACCCGAAAATATTCACACAGATGTGACAGCTATAAAAATAGTTTTTATCGATTACATGTATTAATAAGGAAAAGTTCACGAAGCTATATTGTTTACTTTTTAAAACTTCGTTTTCAAGTACATATGTAATTCATTAAATACTTATTTATCGATATCTTTCCTTGTTTGACGATAAACTAATCAAAAATTTACTATAAATCTTTTTATGATAGTTGTCATATTAAATTGTTATGTTAAGGTTGATTGCCTTGTTTAAAAAAATGTATTGCTCAGTTAACTGCAATTTTTATTTTTAAATAAAATAAATGCCAAATTATTTCATTTTTCTACACTTTTTACGAAAAATATTGTTTTGAAAGAACTGCAATTTCTCATACGAATTATGTATCAAATCATGTAATCTCATAATCTTTACTTTCTATGCGATCTTTGAGTTCGAAAAGATAGAGACTTATATTCACCTACGTGTTAAAATCACCATTACTCCGGATTCTGAATCGATGCGGAAACTTCGCTCTAAACGTCAACTTCTTTCAACCTGACTCGACTTTTATCGTATATACTCGCGTCGCTCGCAAAAGCCTACAACGTCACCCACGTTGAACTTTTGTTTGACAAATTGCTCTTGTCGGAACAACGATTGCAATCGATGGGCGCGATGGTGAAAAAAAGAAGAGAAGGAAAACGAAAAATGACACTAAAAATAAAAAAAAAGCAGGAATATGTGGACGCGATATCGGACGTCGTTGTTGCGTGTATTTATTTATGACAAAGGAAACTAGGGACAACGAGGGTAAACGTTGCCGCATCAAGTAACACAGCATCGCGCACGTTGCTTTCAACGTTACCAGAATTCCTAATTGATAAGAGACAACGGACTCCACGTTCAGACCCTTAGAATAATTTCCACCAAGTTTCGATTACCTTAATCGGCGATTAATTCAAAAGATAAAATTGCATACAGCAAGATTTTTAGCTACATCATCCACCGTCCATGATATTCAATTTTCTTTCAAGTGTGTCAAATAAAAGAATTAATAATTCCATGTTAAAATTGTACAGTCACGAAATTAATAGTGCGCCAGTATATCGATTTCTTCAAACTGTTTTCCAAGTGTTTAAAATTGTGATTCCACGCTCTCATTACGGTTACCGATAATTTGACATTTAGTCCAAATATAAATATAAATTACCAATGCCATGTGCAAAACCATAATTTTCATCACCTGGAAAATAGTTTGAAGAAATCATCGATGTAATGTTCGGTTAATTAGACTCATAACTATAATATACACATATTTATAAGAAACATAATTTATGTATGAAAACAAAGATATATATTTCAAGAAGATATAGACGGAAAGTGTAACTGAGAAAAACAGACTTGTGAGAGAGTACTTATTGATTCAAATTCTATGCTGTCAAGAATTATGAAAGTTGTAAGTTATATGTATACATTTAAATTCGGGACAGAAAGAGATATGCGATATATTTGAAAAATTCTAAAGATTTAGCATACAATAAAAAAAAATGAATTTATATAATATATTCTTGTTTCTTTTATGAAATAATTGTGTAACGAAATAATGTTTTGAGAAAGAAAAAGAATTAGCTTTATATACCTATATAGCGCTATATGCCATATATCACAATATGTCATGTTGTCACGAATGTTGTGATCCTACAGATTTTTTGTTCCATAACTCGCTCGAAACTATCTTAAATGATAGATTCTCTGAGAAATTCATAGCCAAGCTTCAACAAAAATATCAAGGGAACTCATACACACATATTATTTATTGCAACTTTCTGTTAATATTATTTTTTGTTTATAACTCGAAAAGTACCGCTACCTCAATATTTTTATGAATAAAAAGTCAAATCTACGGAGAATCTACAGAAAAGTGCATACTATACGCTAATGGTAATTACTTATTTCAAGTGTATTTAAAAAATTCATATATCTCCGCAAATCTACCATAAATTTACTAAATTTATTCAATCTGTAAGTAATACTTCAATCAAGATTATTAAAACAAATTCAATTTGCTTATAATGTGATTATTTCTTTGGTCAATTTTATAATACTCTTCAACAGAAAATAAATTCTTGTTTTAAATACGTATTATTGAATTTTTCTAAAATTTGTAATATAAGTATATTTTATAATTATTATCAAGAAAATATTCTTTGTTAGGAATAATATTATTTAAAACAATAGAATAATTTTTCTGTGTGTAGCATAAAATGTAAACATTTAGAGGATCATTTTGAATCTAAAGTATTTACAGTAAAAAAATAATAATTGCTAGCGTAAAAATAATTGAATATCAATAATGCTGAGACATAAAGGCAAATTCAACGACACTAATAATCAATTTGAAAAGGATCCTAATAAACAATAGTAATATCATCTCCCCTTGTAAACAAGTTTTACACACCGTACAACGGACATAAGTACAGCTCGAAACGAAAGGTCACATTGAAATATGAAAGTCAGAACAAAATTATAACGAGAGAAGAGAATGTAAGTTGCGCGCCAAGAGTTGTTTAAAAACCGGGTAATTCTAAACTTGTCGCGTCGCGCCTGTACTTTCCACACTGTGTCGCTTCCCGCCTGTCGCCTACAAGTCGCGTACAACATTGCACGATACACGTCCGTTTCATTACACAACCTTTGCAAACGACCGATCTTTTCGAAACAGATCGTTTTCGGTACGCTTTTCGTGTCAAACAGAAGTAAAATTTTGCTTTTCCCATCAATGTTGTCAAATGTTTATTAGCAAATTTTAAATATGGCGGAAGTCATTCGTTAAACGCACAAAATACAGAGAGCAAGTGTAAATAGACAAGCACCATTTGTACTCGATTTAAATCTGAGTCGGTGGTAAATCGTGCGGTATCGCGACAGGATCGAGGAGTATTCCTATTGAATAATGGAGAAGAGACTTACCGAGAAGACAGAGCCAATCGGATGGTCGACGAATGCGCGTCGAGTTACACCGAGTGTCCACAGCAGTCCTCACCGCCGACGCTGAGCGATCGGAGTAATCGTCCGCCACAAAAGTTCCCGAAGAAACGCTCTTTCCGGGCGCGACAGGGTCCAGTTTTCGAGTGGTGCGGCGAAGGAGTCCGTCGAGAGAGAGCGAGAGAGAGAGAGAAAGAGATTGTAAACTGGAGTGCGAGGGGCCGTCGAACGAGGGAAGAAACCGATGCTTGGCACAATAAAGTGTAACACTAGAACACCACTCCGCCTTTACCGAACGCGTCACTGCGTCACTTTCGATAACGTCCGGTAACTGTAAACTGCCAGTAACTGCCGCGACGGCGACCGGCCGCGCGTCACCTGCTGCGTTTCACAACAATCCGGCGCGGCGCCGGCCGTTTTAACGATGACGCGCCCGGTGCGCGAAAGAAAAGTAAGAGAAAAGAAAAGAGAAACCGTGAGCCACGCGGACGCGTCGCACACGCAGAGTCTTCGACCGCGGCGCGAAAAACACGTACGGGACGGAACGTAACACGAGTCACACGCCGCTCCAGTCGCAACTGCCCCGACTGCCCGCTGCCACCAACGACCGAACTCACCGAACTCTGCTGCACCACTCTGCCTCACCAGCCCCCTCCTAACTCCTACCAGTCCACTTACTACTCCGTCCGCCTGCGCGGTGCGCCTGCGCCTGCACCATCGTTCTCCCTCCTTTCCTCCTGCCACGTTGCGTCGCGTCGCGTATCACCGCTACGCGGTTCAAATTCACCTCTTGTTTATTATCGTGACCATTCTCACTATTCTTTACCTTAACCAAGGGCGATTTTGAAAAATCAACGTTTGAATAATCCGCACTTTCAAAAATAATAATTTTTCATACTCTAACGGTTTATTCGTATTATTTCAAGTCTACAACAATTGTATTATCTATACATATACTTGACGCTATATACGAGTACCGTGCGATCATTATTGTGATTATCTCTTGTGTATAAGATAGGATTCTCAATTTTTGTCTTTTTTATTTATACTTTTGATTTTTCATCACTTTCTTTATTTTCATAGTAATCTATTCGCTTGATAAATACGTACTTCTAATGTTAAAATGAGGTAAATACATATTTGGGTAAAGAAAGAAAAGGTAAAGATTTTGAGTGTAAAAAGTGCAAGTAGTGCAAACAGACATAATACTCCAAAATATCAATGATAATCGATATATATATTATATATATATAATTTTTTCTTTTATAGCTAGTAATATAAAGTAAGTTTGATTAACTTAATTGGCGATTAATTCGATTAATACAAGCCAATATACAGCAAAATTTCCAACTTGTTATTCTTAATCTAATAATCTTACCTTTTGCGTGTTAAAATATAAAAGCAAGGAAAAAATCCAATTAAAAAAAGGGGGGGGGGGAATTAATTTAAAATGTAAATTTTCTCTCGAAATTTCACATATAACGGAACATTAAAGAGATGCCGTTAATCGAGTAACGAGACAATAATGTAATTAGTTAACATTGACCGATCATTTGTAGCACCGAGAAGTAATTGGTCACGCTCATATGTTATCGTGTAATTCAAACAATTTGACCGAATATAAATCAAACATTTAATATCGCCGCGCCCTGATAGCAGCGTGTACATCATAATCCTTGATATCGCATTAAGAACGCGACAACAGCCGTATTACGCGACCACGTGTCTACAAATGCGCGTGTTAAGTATCGCAACATACGTACGTTATACGAGAGCGAGTTTCTCGTTAATTTGTAATTTGAGACAAATATGGCCCGACGTACGTCATTTGCGTATCGGTGAAGCACTGCGTTTGCTCCGGATCGTTGATCTGCCATAAAAGAGACTCTCATGAGCGGTTACTTTAATCGCAGCGGTTACTTTAATCGATTTAAGGGCCGATTCTACCAACGTCAGTTAACGTTTGTCCATATTTATCTCTGTTTTAAGGGCCGATACTACCACCAGATGTAAAAAAAATTTTAATCAACTAAATGCTGAGGAAAATTAATCGATTGATATAATCAACTACAAAAGCGAAAAAAAAAAGGGAGCTTTCACCGCGTGTGAGTGCGATCACGTATGGAACTTTTTTCCCAGATTTTTTGTGCGAGCGAAACTCTTTTTATCCTCGAAATTTATAGTGATAACTCCGCTTCCGCGACGGAAGTGCGTTACGAGACAAAGCGATGACGCGTGTAACATGTACACGTATAATGTTAAACGATATAACGTGATTATATCGTGCGTGCATGCTCTCTTTCGCCACGAGTTATTTCAGACCGTAATAGATGCCTATGTACGCGCGCGCGAGCGTGTATTTGTATGTGAACATGCACTGCTATATGAGTAAAAAGTATATCCAGGGGACCGAGTCTGGACAATGAACAGCAGCATGTGGCAAAGAGCAAGCGCAAGACTCTGCTTGCAGACTAAGTATTATACCACTTGTATGGCTACGGACGTCATGATAATGGCCAAATTTCGTCCCTTATTAACCTGTTTTTTTATTAATTCTATCGTATATCGATCTTGCCGCGTCTTATCGATATTTCGTAAAAAAAAAATACTATCTAAACTACTAATTATCAAACTGGATAAAAACTATAATTCTTATAAAAGCAAAGTTTTAACATTACATTCCTTATTCTTTTTCTTATAATCTCTGAAAAAAATCTTTTTATTTTAGAACCTCTAATGCGAAGAATGTCTCAAAGAGAAATTGAAAAAGTGAGAGAATATCGTCTGATTATTTTAAGTCCGAGTCTATTAGATGTTTTCCATTTAATGACACAAACGTCGTTCCACTTCTCTTTGTACTTTATAAGTAACAAAGACTATTCTTGCGTCAACTTGTGTCACCAAATAGAAAGCACCCATTATGGGCTGTAATATATAATACATTACCGCGTCGGAGTCTCGCGATTCGTGACCTTTCTTACGAAGAGAACCTATCTCTTTGTTTCTTCTTTTTTTTTCTATTATTATCTGAGGTTTTATAAATATAAGTTTTTAAACCAAATACGCGCGCTTCGATTTTTGTTTGTTTACTCGCGTAATCTATAATGATTATGTGCCGTTTATTGTCATTAAAATTCGGCGCATACACTACTGACTACTATATCCGCTTGCATTATTACATTTATCCGAGAAAAACCTACGATAAAATAAATATAGAGTATTTCTGAAGCGTCGTTACTCTATCTCGTTATTTGCGTCAACCGATCCACCTGTCTCATGTTTGTCTCTACGTTTTGCTTTTTTTTCTCCGAACAGCTGATCAGACTCGCAGATATAGTATATGTATACGTTAGCCTGTGTCCACTCCTTGCCAATTCTCATATTTCATATGATTTACAAAGATCCATCCACTTCCAATCATTTATAACATTAAAGCTGAAAGCGTTGATCCCTCGACATTTTTGTAAAGGACAAATCAACTTGAAAATGTTTGATCCTCAATTGAAAGAAAGTGCAATTAATTTGGGATGCACGCGATAACGAAAAAGATGTTCCTCTTCCTTGAAGCGACCAACTTTATTCCTTGGAGATACAGCGTAGCCACTCGAGCGCGAGCTGCCGTGTAACCTGTTTTCATTTTTATCGTCGGCATCAGGTTTCAGCGCAGGTGAGTCGCGGAGGTGCCGGTCGGAGTGGTGAACCAGCCTATATACACGGCACAACGTTTTCTTCTTCGTCGCAGAAATGCATTGACCTTCGAAATAAAGTAGCGCATTGGTGACAATCTACGCGCAACATGCATAAAATTAAAAAAAAAACGATAGAAAGAAACATGATATCGGGACGATATGTTTAAATCTACGTTCGGACATTCTACGTAAGCAATGCAATTTACTCGAATCGTACTATAGTTTTGATTGTTAAAAAGTTATCTTAACGATACATATTCGCTCAGGAAAATACGACAAAGTATCTTTCGTGAACAAATTTTGCCACATCGCGATTGTGTGTAAATAACCTTGTTTAATTAATATACATGAATATACTTCATATTTGAATATTGCTCTCAATTATTTCTCAATTACCATAATATATATTTAATTTGCAAAATTTCTACCATAGACATCATCAACCCCCCTAGGTCATTATCATTGGTTAAATAAAACACGTTGGATTGATAATATGTGCTTAAACATGTAATTTACATCATAATTATACATTGTGTTAACGTTTTCCACAGGATTAGTAAAGTACTGCGCGATGATAGTACGCCCAAGTCAAGTGCGATGGAAGTATAAAACTCTAAAATGACCCTTTTTATTCGGGCAATATATATCTAGCGGTGTTTCTACGCTTTCTACGCGATCTTATATAAAGAAACAAATGTCATTATTTTATTTCCCTAATTATGTTCTAATGCGCTAAATAAACGATTCCGATATTTGTTCGAGAACAAGCTTTCCTGCTCTTTCTTTCATTTCCTCTCAAACGTACGCGTTTATAATAAAGCTTCTCGCATTCATCTATATATAGATTTGCTCCTTCACAATGTCTCTCTCCCTTACTTTTACCTTCAACAATCACAGCTATAATCTTCGCTATCAAAACGTATTTTTGTCCTTAAATGGATTCTCCCCTTTGTAAGTACATTAGATACGACCGAAGAGAACATCGAATACGTAATGTTGCTTTTTTTCTTATTACTTAGTTTATACGCTATTATGTACAGTTACGAATATCAACGCATCGTGAATCCGCGATACTCGCTTGAAGCATCGAGAGTACCAGTTTCTTTCTGGACGACGCGATCATGAAAGACGATAGTACTGTTCAAAACCGGTCGATCATTTGCGAGCGCGTGGAGGAGAGGGACAGCGAAGAAACGCGAGCAAAAGTAAGAGAGAAAGGGAGAGAGGAAAAGAAGAGAGAGGGAGAGATGTAGTTTATCCTAAAACTTAAGAAAAAAAAAATAGGAGAGAATTCAAGTATCTCGAAATCGATGCGTATTATACAAATCTCTCTGATGAACAACAACGTAATTCGATCCTTATTGCAAGTTTTATCTCTTGGCCTTCTAAATCAATCACTGAAACAGAGATCGCGAATAAAAATAGCGATCAACAGCGATAGTTATATAGAAATCGGTTGGGAGTAAAAAAAAATAAAAACTGATGCATAATAACGAGGTATGGAGTACACTTTGAATAATATAAATTGAGACATGATAACAGGAACTAGATTACACAAGACCGGCTCTAAGTTTTCTGCCGCTTCACAAACAATTTTCTACTATTTTTATCTGCCTCCGTTTCCTTCATTTATACTTTTCCTAATAATATTTCTGCAGACTTTTATCGATAACTATACATTGCACTAATGGCTGCAGATTTTGGTAAAGGTTTACCAAAACACATAATCGAAATACTGCATTGAAAGTTTGTCGCCTCTGACTATAGAATGTCGCATAATTGGAAAAAAAGTGAACATATTATCTATGATAAAATCTAGAACAATGTTTTTAGTAAAAACGCCGTGCAAAGATTTTTTTATTTCTCTATATTCGACGTTTTCGATAGTTAGTAAGAAGCTTTTTAAAATTTTCTTAAAGTAAAGATCACATCAAAATAAATCATTATTTTAATCATCTATTTTATATTCGACACATTATTTATTTTCATTCCTGCAATTTAATTCGGAAAAAGTCCATAAGAAAGCACGATGACTTATAACTCGAAAAAAATTAACATTTTAATATTTTCATTAAATCAAAAATCAATATCTAAATTTTATAAGAAACACGTTCACTTTTTACATCTACTTCTCAAATTTTGATTATTGCAAGTGTATCTTATGGATACTTGCTTTACTAATTTCTACAGCCGGCCCTGTTAATGTATATGTATATGTTCCGTGCAAAACAAAAGAGATTTGGACAATACAAATAGAAGTGATTTTAAAGCATTGACTTATTGGCACCTCGTACAACATTATGTTATCACATATTAAATTATCACATGTGATAATATAATTGTCAGCCCGCCATACAATATCAAATAGATTTTTCATATTAAATAAATTGGATTCAGAATTCGACGACTCTATATCTAACGCTAATATATGCGATATAAGGGTATTGTCGCTCGTGAAAATGAAATCTGGAGACATTCAAGTAAGAATTTGATGGATATATAAATGAAAATAAGTCTGTGTAAAGTATTATACGACATGATATATATTAATTTCTATTAATTTCAGGGAATGCTTCAAGTGATACTTATAAGATTTTATGTATATAAGTAGGCTACTCAACATTTTATTGTATTATAATAATCTGATAATAAATAGTGCCATTATTTTTTCGACTATAGAGAGAAAATATTCTGCTCAACTTACATAAATAACAATCCTAACAACGTCACACGCATGTTAAGAGGATGTGTTGAATATCCGCTTTTGATGCATTATTTTTTTAACAATAGATTTTTTAGCCAATTTCCTTTAGCAAAAATGTTGAAATATTAAATCTAATATTTTCAAATTGTAAACGATTACAGATCGATATTTTACTTTAAATTCTCAATACTAAGAAATTTTCAAAAATATCATTTAGATCTCTAAATATAAAAATATTAACATTATAATTTATTATAATTAAAAGTAAAATATCAATAACAAAGTCTTACGTTCAAAATATATGGTATTCTTAAAAAATTATTGCTTCACATGAATTTTTTGATTTAATAAATGTACTTAATAAGTTGATATAGGCCCATTGTAACAAAAATATAATAAGAGTTGCGGTATTTACCAAGGATTAATAAAGACTTAATTTGAATCTTACTTGCTAAGATTCTGAAATTTTTCTTAGTATCACAGCGTACATGTTTCGTTTTGTTTTATGATGTGCATTATTTGACGTATGAATTTCTTATTTCTTACGTATTTTGTAGCTCAGAATTAATTTTCATATGAGAATAAAATTCTCCAATGTGTCTTTTTTAATTTTTCAGTAAAGAATCAACACTAAAGCCAAAAAAATTGTTTTCACTGAAATGTCTTTCGATAAATTTGTAACGCTTAATACTTATCATTCAATATTAATGAAATCACTAATCTCTCTTGCTTGAATGTCCCCATCATCAGATCTATTACAGATATCTAAATCACCGTGTAGATTGAACAAAGCTTTGTTGTAAAAAAAGGATGCCGTGTGAAGCATAGCAAAATCTTGTTTTTACGTAACTAGGTTGCATTATTTTCTTTTCTTCGTATGTCTGTCGCGTTTTGTTATTTTTCCGCTTGTAACATTTCCAACAAGTTACGAGGACATTGTGGCACAAGTAGCCTGAACGGTAAAAACCGACTTACACTTACGATGTATCACTTCCTATCTTAGTAAGTAAAATCGATCGTCTTAAAACTTTTTTCATTTCGCGAACATTGACATCGCAATATCCGATAAACAATTTTGACAGGTAAAAAGTATCAACAATTTATAGAATGCCTTAAAAAGTAGCAAAATTGCTTTACGCAAAAGAGTGCACCTCACGATTATCTACGCAATTGGCATTCCACGCAAACGCCTCATACTGTCGCATACATCGATAAAGAAAAAATCGTTTAGTGTATTGTATTTACATTACCGAGATATAAAAATACTAATGAGAAACGTATCTTTATAGACGAGGTCCTCATGCATTTTCTCACTTTCTTAGAAATTAATTAATTCATAGTCAAGTTTGGCAGTAATATTGTCCCTAGCTATTTGCATTCTTATTGTTGACAAATTTTTTATACTATTCAGCTTCCGACAAACGTATTCTTGCGGGACGCACTGCGTATTCATCATTATAGTTTCTTGTTTCAGTCTGCTAATTCCAAACTGTGCAGTGACCATTGCATGCTAAAATCTTTATTAACTTGGAAGATCTCCAATTCTCCTCTTTCAGGTTTTTATCGGGGGTATAAGAACAAATGCCCTCATTACTGTTACAACTATCATCACCATTGGCATCGGGAATACCAATCATTCGCAAAAGCATGAAATTTGAAAAGATTCGAATTTTCTCGCTGAACCAGATTTGCCAGAATCGAAAAAAAAAATTTTCAGCCGTGAATTTAAATAGTGGGTGTCTTACGAGATCGTACGCTTTCCGCGAATGAGAGGCAGTTTCTTCTTACGATACATGTGCTTTTTACAGCTAAAAGATTAAAAGTTTTAATGGAATAAAAAAATCAATAAGATATTAATTTTTTAATAAATTGAGAAAAAGCAAACGTTCAGCGAGATATCTCTTCACTACATGCTATCAACGTTCGTCGCACTTCCCGAGACAAAGAAATGTTTCGACAATCACACACGGGAATTATTGGATATCCTAATTTTAAGGAGGATAATAAAAATAATAATACTCGACACATTTGTCGCAACAACGTTCTGTAGCCTATTTTGCAAAAACAGCTCTTAATATCCACGCAAACACGCGTGCATTTGAGTGTGTATATATGTAGATAAGAATATTCAATATGCACAAGTATGTATACTCTCGCGATTCTAGAAATATAATAAATTTTATAAAGGTATGTCGCGTATATATTCGCCTCTGTGTACAGTTTCTCACTAGCGCGATTACAGCCCGAACGGGTTTATCGCGGGCGTACGGAACTGCGTGATCGTTTTACGTAAAATACGTATATACGTGGAAGAAAGAATGGCGTGAAACACGTGTTTAATGTGTTGTCGAGAGTCCCACGTTTCATTAACACTTTGTCTCCAAAGTCGCTCTCCTAACTTTGTCAGAACATTCGACATCCGGTTTCTCTTTGACTTCTGAATAACTACTACCAGAGCCTTCGGCCGATGATGTATGCGGTCCAACTTCTTCTAAGGACAATATCTCTGTACCAGTAGGCGAGTAGCTCACGGTAGTCGCTTCACTCGTTGGGGACGTTACGCAGCTGTCACCTACACTCCTACTACGCAGAGTATACCGAGGCTTTTGGAACTGTTGTATATTTAGAGACAAACTGGCCTGTATCGACGTTTTTTCCGAATTCTTCGAAGGGTTGTTCTCGGTTTGTTTCTCAGTTTGTACATCGACATGAGACGGACTTCTGGAGCGTGGAACGTGAAGCGGACTCTCTGGATCTGCTGCTAAATCAGACGACAAAATTTTTGAGCTTGCAGCTAATCTACTTGCGCAAGGAGAATACTTGGGCAAATTTATCGTGATTTTGTCAGCGCCTACTGATAGAGACGATCGGCCAAATTTTTTCAATGGACTGCAAACAGATTTTTTCTTTTTTAACTGCTTTGCGTCATTATAGGAATCTAAGCTTTCGACAGAATCGTTCTTCTCCTGTTCCTTGCATTTGTCAAGATTTCTCTTCATTTTACTCGTACATGTACAATTCCAAGGAAACTTCTTCGTGAGTTCTGTAGTCTTTGCGTGTGTCGTATCGGGCCTTTTAAACTTTGTAATATTATCTACAATTGAGATTTTATTATAATAACGTTGCCTACTGTCTTTGTTACTGTTAACCGAGTCCATCGCCGACTCTGTACAATTGTACTTAAATCGAGATCCAGGAGACTTTTTTTCAGTAGGCTGAGTAAAAGTACCTCTACAATCAGTAATATCCTTTTTAATATCACCAGAAACATTAGAAAATGATGCAACCGATTTCTCTCCAATCGCACATTGTCGACAATCCTCCACAAGTATATCAATTAAAGTCGTGTGAGTTCTTTGACTATCTGTCTTTTTCTGACTTTGACCAAATGAATTCTTTAAGCTTCTATGAACAATATTTTTTTGAGCAAAGGGATTTTTCAAATTTTTTGGTAGATAGGTATGTTTCTTGGCGACCTTTCCAGTATGGTTCAATTGAAAATTGTGACAATCAGTCACTTTTTCAGTGGTGGTGCTTTTGTTCTGGTCTTTGTCTTTTGTGCACGTAGAAGAATCTTTCTGCTTTGAATTCTTATTCTCCGATCTCACACTAGATTTTTTCGAATTATCTTCGACATTTGGATACTCGTCTTTGGAACGCGTTTTCTTGAATGAATCTGAATAATAAGTTTCCTGATTTACGGCCTGCTGCTGATCACAAAAGAAGAATACATCATCTACGGAGGCGAAAGATGATTCTTCATCACAGGGAAGGACAGGTGTCTTCTCCCCTGTGGGAGGCGACTGCTAGACAAGCTTCTCCGTTGGTGAGCTTGTCGAAATGGAACTGATGGTATTAGAATTGTTGGAAACGGTACGTCCTTGACTGTTCGCATGCATATGGCCCCCTCCCTGTCCTCCCTGACTCTGGGAGAGGCTGAGTCGCCGTCAGTTTATCAATTCCACGCTTACAAATTGTTTCAGTCGTTCGAGGTATTGATTGTATAACTCTACATCATTGTGCCCAGCACCCTGAAAAATATCCAAGATTATTATTATCACATTTATAATGGAACATACATTGGATATTTTATCGATCACAGTGCTTATATTATGCATTTGTATTTAAAATTTTTCATACATAGCAGTCTTTAATTTAAATATGAAAAGTATAAACAAAGCGCGTAACGATACAATAATATGAGTCAAAAAAAGGTCAAGAAAATATTAAATACTTTTAATATAATAATATATATATAATATTAATTATTTTATAATACCTCAACCCATAATGGTTCCACTGCTCGTGGACATCTTTCGTAAATAGCCAGACCATGGCTAAAGTTTATAACTTCGTCTTCGGTACCGTGAATGACCAGAACAGGAGACGTTACTTTCGGCACTTTATCTATGCTGTAAAGAAATATAGAAAAATTACATTTATACATTATCACAATGTCAATATACAAAGTAATTTTTATATTAAACCTTGTTAAGTTCTATTTTTTTTCTATCAATCTTATATATTTTTGAAAGTTTATTTATATTTTTTCATTTATTATTTTATTTTATTTTATATTTTATTTATTATTTTCCTGTTCTGAAATTTATTAAAGAACATATTAAAATTATTTTAGATAAAAAGTTAAAATTTACGATCGATACGTTAGCCGAGTATAGAATCTTTTTTTTTCTACAAATAAATCATATCCCAATAAATTGGCATTAAAGATATAAACTTTAAATAATTTTTGTACATGTAAAATATGTCTACATAATTACATAAATCAATATGTATTGAGAAACAAAAAATATTACAAAAGATATAAATTGTTTCATTGAAAGTTATTTATTATACTGTCAATAAATTTTTGATAAATACAATTAAATTCCGGTATTACTTATTTCCTACATTTTTCTGCAATTTATTATCTTTGCACTTTAACTGTTTCAATTTAGAATGGCTTTGCGCAAGAAGTCATTTTCATTTTACGCATACATTATTACCTAACAAATAGAAAATAATAGGAAAGCAAAATAATAAGAGAAACGATAAAGTATATAAAGATAGAATAAATAATGTCGAACGACTCTAGTATAACATTCAAATATATATAATCGGAATTTTTTATTTTCCATTCAGCAGAAGTATTTTTTGGAATGTTGCAACACAATTCAGTATTTTTATACCTCACTCACACATTATACTAATAGTTAAATGTATTTTGTAAACACAACAATGAATGAAGAAGAAAATACTATCCACAACTGTTCAAAACATTAAAATTTTAGTAAATAAAAAATAAAAACTGGACTGCAATTTATAAAAGAGGCTAAAAACACAATTTATAAATAATTATTTTCCACAAATTCAAGTATTTTAGTACTGCAACAAGTTTAAATAAGAATGGAAATGTGTTGAAAACAAAAAGCATGCTTGTTGGTCACGCATACCTATGTCAATTGTGATGTGAAACATGTGAATAGCTTGTTGTGAAATAATAGATGTATTACAGTTGGTGAAATCATAAAACATTTGCAAATTAGTATTAAAAATATTGAAATTAGTAAAAAACTAAAATACACTAAAGTAAATGCTCGTTGGATATCACAATGGCACAGATTACTAAGATCATTTTGAAAAAATTTCTAATAACAAAATATCAAGATTGCAATAGATACATTATTAGATATCATAAAAAAAAATCTGTAAGAAACTGATTAGAGAGACGCATTATGACAAGAATGCAACATGTAGGTTTCATTTACATAAATACATTTCCATGTGACATAAATATACATTTGTCGACTTCACACTTGTGTAGCTTCTCAACAAGATAATAATTTTACTATAAAATAAAAAAGAAAACATTTTTGTATTAAGCTATTGATTTTCTACTAATCACTGTGAATTTCTAATACATACTTGTTAACTGTTTTAATCTGTAGGTTACAATATGGAAAACAATTTCTAGATGTGTTAAAAGGTGAGAAATAATTTTTGAGTGAAAAAAGGATGAGAAATATATGTTGATGCGAGTTTTGACTTGAATCCTCTCATCTCGCTTGATTTGGAACTTGCATGGTTCCTGCGATGAAAACATGTTTTGACCAAGGAGGACATTTCCTGCTTACCTGGTGAAAGCATCAAAGAACCAAGTTCTTTTGGTTTTCGGGAAAGCAACCCGCATCCCGGACATGAGCGGTGAATGCAGCACTACCGCGCCGACCTCGTATCTCGCAGCAAGATCGACTGTGGGGACAGTGCCGATACTTTGTCCGTAGAGTATTATGTTTTCCGGACTGATGCCGTAACGTGTACGTAGTGCGTGCCACGCGGCGTCGATATCCGCGTATAGGTTCTTCTCGGACGGCTTGCCACCCGATACCCCGTAGCCCGAGTAATCGTAGCTGAATATATTGCAGTTTATGCGCGAGCCGAGCCCAAGGTAGAAACTCGACATCTGGCCGAGATCGACAGCATTCCCGTGCGAAAAGAGAATGGTGAAACGTGCGGTCGCCGAGCAACGTACGAATAGGCATGCTATGCGGTTGCCGCGCGACGTCCTCGCATAGAAACCTTCCACCGACTCCTTCTCGCGTTCGGTATACTGCCACTCGGCACGTTCCGATAGAGAAATGGAGAACTTGGAGCCCTCGTCCTCGACAAACGTGTACGTGGGCTCGGGCGGCAGGAAGGCTAATTTGTCTGCGATTCTGGACGGGCAGGGCGGACAACAGAACAGGCAACACAGTTCACTCAGGCTTAACCCGTTCATCGTGTAGCGCAAAGCGCACCGGGATGAACCACGCACTAAACGCGGCGGCCGCGCTGTCTCTCTTCTCTTTTATCACCCCCTGTTATCTCCCTCTGGCGAAGCTTCGGCATGGAGCTCTCCAGCGTCCTGGGCTCAATCAAATTCAATCAAATCGAGTCTCGAGATTCGAGTCGATCGACTGATCCGGCGGAGAGGCACGTCCTTGTCGCGCGAGATCGAAACGAATACTTCGATTTTTCATCACTCTAATGAATCACTCGCGGCGCGTCATTTATTATTATCGTATAATGTAACGAGAATCGCTCACGATTGCTCACAATGATTCAGCCATGACGGCTCGTGGTGAAACAGACGGACCATTTCTCTCCCACCTCGCCTCGTTCTTTCTTTCGCCTCTTCTTTTTTGCCAACACCGTGTCCCCACTCACTCCACGTTGCGTACTTTCATTGTGCAAGGTAAGACAAAGCGCGAGACAGAGACGAGGGTCACAATCCACTTTGCTCGCGTCACATTCCCATTCGACACCTCGGACTGCTCGGAGTGGCTCGGCTCGGAGCAGCTCGGTCTGCTCGGAGTGCCTTCACCGATCACCGATGCTTCTCTTGTCGCCGTGTCGTTGTCGTTCTCGGGTGTCAGACGATGACAGTCG
>NW_017300076.1:45091-46593 GCF_001594075.2 Trachymyrmex cornetzi | reverse complement strand
CTATTGCAGATCCGGACTTATTCTCCTCACATTTGACTGTAGTTGGTCAATTTCTTACGGCTTAAGGCTTAAAACACCTATTGTAGATCCGGACTTACAACACCTATTGTAGATCCGGATCTACAATAGGTGTTTTAAGCCTTAAGCCGTAAGAAATTAACCAATTACAGTCGAATCCGAGAAGAATAAGCGACTGTGATTCGCCCATTTCTTATGGCTTAAGGCTTAAAACCCTGTTGTAGACCCGAGGTTATGGAGAACTCGCTGATATACCGAGATTCATCTGGGACCATATTCTCGATAAATATCGCCATATTCACGAAAATATACAAAAATACTATATAGTATACGTCACATATACTATATTATAGCAGAGAGAAGAGTGCTTTCCAAGTGACACAAGTCTACACAGACAAGCATCATTCTATCCTTCTTATCATTCAGAGAATAACAAAGATAAAACGATATATATGTTTCCTAGTGTCACCAAATGGAAAGCACCCGATATGTTTCAAGAATTGTGTGCATTAAACTTTTGTCTTTTTTATATAGCCATCGGTTGATCGACCAATCACGGAGCGGAACACAGCAACATATCCACGATGTTAGAAATCAGCCCTGGAAAATCTCGAATGAAGAAAGAATTGACCAATCGCGCTTTATAATTATAGTCGAATTATTCAAATTTGATTTGTTAATTCTTTCTCTGTCCAAAGTTTTGGACCGATTTCTAGCATCGTGGAATACAGTCCTAAAACGTTATAAAACCAATCGGAGAACTATATTAGCATCTTAAAATACTACTTAAATGAAATAAGAACGAACTGCTTCCAAAACTGTGTCCTCACTTGAGTAACAAGAAACTTTTTATTGTTTGCTATCGTTAAATATTTTAGGCTAATTCTACAATGTGCTTTTTGTTTCCTATTTCTTGCTGTCTGTCTCTTGCCTCCTTGATCAAAAAGGCAAGAGACAAACGGCAAGAAACGGGAAACAAAAAGCACATTGTAGAACAGCCATAAGACCTGTACAATACAGATCATTTCAGCAACATTTGCAAATATTGCAGCAACGTTGCGCCACAGTTTATGCACTGTATGAGCTAGAGTTCTATATATAGAGAGAAGCGACATCGAACCTCCACCACCAAATCGGATCCCAACCATTACTCCCTACGCCGCCATGTTCCGACCGCTAAAATGTCGTAAACATAAACATACTCCAACCCAGTGATGCAGATCGGGCCGCGTTTCTGGCGCATGCGCGTCGAACGCAGCGTCAGTATCGTACTCATTACCAATAAACGGGAGTTCATTAGTCGCCTACGTAAAATTTGTTAAAAATTCTTAAAAATTAAAATATATTTTATAATTTATTTTAAGGGGAAACTTTCCTTATGGATACACTCTGGTTGAATACCGGCCGCACACCCGGAGGCTCGTGTTCCGGGCGTCTTCCCCTCACGGGGTTATAACTAACTTCAGTTATACACTCATGCAGGG
>NW_017300076.1:43127-43977 GCF_001594075.2 Trachymyrmex cornetzi | reverse complement strand
ATATATATTATAATTTTTAAGAATTTTTAACAAATTTTATGTAGGCGATCAATGAACTCCCGTTTACTGGTAACGAGTACGATATTGACGCTGCGTTCGACGCGCATGCGTCAGAAAGGCGGCCCGACCTGCATCACTGCTCCAACCTACAATTCTATACTTCGATGTAACAAGGATGTAGTGATTCTCTGTGTCATAACTTTGAATGACGTTCCTTTTGCATTCTGACAAGTGAGGCACAACTGAAGTCGGCGGCCACATGTGTCGCGGTCACATGTGCAGCTACATGTAATCAGCTGCGATCACAATATGGCTGCTTCACTCAGGAGGGGATACCCCAATCGAATACATATCAGACTACCAATCAGAAACTCGGACATCAATGTCGCTTCTCTCTATATATAGGACTCTAGGCATTGCCGGCCTTTTTTTTGTTACCGTCGAAATCGGACGTACAGTGCATCCATTTTCAGTTTGGAAATTACTACATACATTTTCTGACACTATCGATAAAATCGTATCGTCGAAAGTAGATGTGATTCGTCTCTGTATTAAATCCTCAGGGACCGGCATGGCCTCTCTCAGATTTCTTTCTGGTATAAGAAAACACGACTGTCAATAAAACAATCACAAAGAGGGAAAGTCGCAATAGTAATCAAAAAATAAAAACGCAGAAAACAAAGAGTACACTATAGACAAGTTATAGTTTATAATTTGCATTCTAAAAATTAGCTGTTTAAGGCGATGCTAAAGCCTCCTGTTTTACCACATTTCTATTCGGTGAAAAATCTCTGTATTGGATGTACGGATTGCAAAAGTATTATTACTTAAATTAAAGTACGCACAAACA
>NW_017300076.1:42685-42918 GCF_001594075.2 Trachymyrmex cornetzi | reverse complement strand
CTAAGATTGAAAGTCTAGAAAAGAAATATTTCCACCGAATAGAAAATACGTGTATACAGGTGCTTTGCGAAGACTGGGACTGTCAACAGAGCCGAAATTCCGCGTAGCAGTAGTTGCACGGTCTTGCGATAGATGGTGCTGGCATATGTTAGATAAGAACAGACGTATGCGTTTGAGTAAGACGGAATGATACATATTATATAATATAATGTAAAAACTAAATCAAAGATGTC
>NW_017300076.1:37756-41650 GCF_001594075.2 Trachymyrmex cornetzi | reverse complement strand
CGAATACTCTTTTTCTCTTTCACGGGTTGGAAAATCCTTTTCCAGGATTAAAGTGTACGCATTAATACGTGTTTGTGAAATGAAGTCTACGCTGAGAATGATCAAAAATTTCGAAATCGATATATTTTTTACCATTTCTTAGTGTAACATGGCGTCTCAGCTGTCAAGTCGTGAGAACATTTGCTTGATATGAAAGCTTTGAACGTACGAAATCATAATTCTCAAACACGTAATTTGCACAAACATACAACGTCTAGTTCTTAGAATTAGATTTAGACGCTTTATTGCGACTAATTCATTGTACGAAAATTGACACGTATGTGTGACTGCGCGTATCATAGTCTGCGTGAGATATTACTGTAGTAGATGTCGCACCGCGCGCGGCACATCGACATGTCTTTTTATACTACCACAGCAATATCTCACGCAGAATATTATACACGCAGTCACACATACGTGTCAATTTTCGTACAACGAATTCGTCGCAATAAAGCGTCTAAATTTAATTCTAAGAACTGGACGTTGTATGTTTGTGCAAATTACGTGTTTGAGAATTATGATTTCGTACGTTCGTTGCAAATCTTTCATATCAAGCAAATGTTCTCACGACTTGACAGCTGAGACGCCATGTTACACTAAGAAATAATAAAAAATATATCGATTTCGAAATTTTTGATCATTCTCAGCGTAGACTCCACTTCACAAGCACGTATTAATGCGTATACTTCAATCCTGGAAAAGGATTTTCGAATCCGTGAAAGAGAAAAAGAGTATTCGTTATACAAAAATTATATGTGTTTAGTCGGTAATACAGACGTCTTTAGGATCTGCTTAAGGGGATGCTGGAGTCTTCTTTTTTACCGATAAAGCAAGCGTTTATGTTCCTTGCGCGGTTCTTCGAATTAGTTGCACAGAATAAAAATTCCTTCTCCACGATTGAAATATCCGTGCTAATGTACCTGCTCCTGGTGTATTTTGTGTCCAAAACTGGGAAAAATAATAAATTACAGATTCCTGTATCCATGTGCTATCAGCTCACCAAACATTTACTTCGTGAAAAAATTATATGCATGTTATATGCTCGAAATTAGGGCAGGAACACATGTAGAATAAATAGTCGATTACAGTCGTATCTTTAGAATTAAGTTTTGACGCCTAAATAAAAAGATTAGCGCAAGGAACGAAATTGTGTGTCTAGCGCGTGAGAAATCGACGATGTATGACTGTTTAGCCATGAAACCGAGCAGTATTTTAGTTGATCTCTTTCTAAGAGATGGCGTTGCAATATGTTAGATAAGGACAGATAAATGCGTTTGAGTGAGACACAACGATATATAATAAGTATAAGAAATGAATGAAAGATGTCACTATTGTCGAATTTGGAATTTAAAAAAGTCTGTACTATCGACCTTGATTAACTTCGACCGTCACTCCAGCATCCCCTTAATAATATCTCGTCGGTGCTCAAACGCATACATCTGTTTTTATCTAACATATGCCAGCACCATCTATCGCAAGACCGCGCAACTACTGTTACACGGAATTTCGGCTCTGTTGACAATCCCAGTCTTCGCAAAACACCTGTATCACCGACGAGATACTATTAAAGACCGACATACTTACGGGAGTTTTGCGTCCTTGTGAATATTGAAGTGATTAAGAGTTAAAAACTGATAATATTGTACTATTTTATGATTTATTAGTTTAGTAGATGTATTTATGCATTTATAACTCAATAATACTCGATTTTTCTTTAAAATTGAGATTTCAGTGTTATCATCAAAGTTTGATTATCGATAAAGATGATAATTGCAGAGAAAAAATTGTGATTTTTTTGCAATATATAAGATATTACAGCTTTACAAGTATGTATATTTATTTATGGGACATTTATGTAATAAAAAATCATGACTTTAATAATGCATGAGCCAATTATTTATGTTAATAATAGCAAATTTATATCAATTGTCGGTAATGTCAGCGTTCTTAAATTACCTCCGGGCCCTTGGGGCCCTTTTTATACCGCCGAAAATTTACCCAGGATTGACGGTCTTTAATGATATCTCGTCGGTTCCTGTATACACGTATTTTCTATTCGGTGGAAATATTTCTTTTCTAAACTTTCAACCTTAGTTCTACAAACTGGGTTTTGTATTAAATTGTAGCTAGCAGCCTGTGTTGTTGTCGATACTTTAATCGTGGAGAAGGACTTTTCAATCCATAAACACAATTAAGAGAAAAGAGTCTTTAAAAATTAATGGTAAAACAGGACACTCCAGCATCCCCTGAAGGTGCTAAACCGATTACAAAACTTGATCGAGTCGATAGTACAGATTTTTTAAATTCCACATTCGATAATAGTGGTGTCATCTTTGATTCTGTTCTTACATTATATTATATTATATATATCATTCTGTCCAAAGACATAGAGAATGGACTGCGCGATCCGCATATAAGTAGTGTATCAAATGTGGTCGACAATAATGAGAGAGAGGGACCGTGGGAGACGGTCAATCTCCCTCTCATTCTCTCTCCCATTATACTATTGAATGAAAAGAGATAGAAATGGCCATCGCCACGGTCCCTCTCTCTCATCCCTATCGATCATTTTGATACACGGATCGCGCAGTCCATTCTCTATTAAGGCCGCGACACAGACTTTTGCGTAATGCTTAAAGGTAAATTTTCACGGGCTGCTCAAACCGGATGTTTCAGCGACAAAAAGAATCACGTGGTCAAAATTGACGAATATCAAATGTCCATTTTCATCACGTGATCCTTTTTGTCGCTAAAATAGCCGGTTATTACTTAAATTATAGTACGCACACAGAGGATGTTTGCTACACTGGATTTTATGAGAAAATCGAAAAAAAATTATAAAATTTACTTATTTTTGGCTCGCACAGCTGTCACCTCGGATATATATTTGCTTGATATAAGAGTTTTAGAGTCCATATCTTGAAAATAAGCGGGCAGCAAACATCACATTATTGAAACGAACGATACCGAATTTGTAGAACTAATAGCGTATTCGATTTACTGACTCGACCCGACTCCGAGTCAATAGTCTGTTCTGTTTAGCTGCAAAAGAAGAGCTAAATTGTGTAAGAAATGCAGCTGAAAAGAACAGACTGTTGACTCAGAGTCGGGTCGAGTCAGTAAATCGAATACGCTATATGATTGAAAGTCTAGAAAAGATATATTCCCACCGAATAGGAAATACGTGTATACAGATGCTTTGCGAAGACTGGGACTGTCAACAGAGCCGAAATTCCGTGTAGTAGTAGTTGCGCGGTCTTGCGATAGATGGTGCTGGCATATGTTAGATAAGAACAGATGTATGCGTTTGAGTAAGACAGAATGATATATATTATATAATATAATGTAAAAACTAAATCAAAGATGTCGCCACTATTATCGAAATTGGAATTAAAAAAGTCTGTACTATCGACCTTGATTGAGTTGGGTAATCGGTTTAGCATCCCCTTAAGGCATAACGCATAGCGTAACGTGTAGCAACGCACAAGCTTGTACAGGGGGTTACAGATACATACTAGGCAGTACAACGGGTTGCGCGGCAAATTTTGCATGGGTAGGCGCCCGGGGGTAGGCGCTTAACCTATGCAAAATTGCCGTGCAATCCGTCGTACTGCCTAGTATGTATCTGTAACACCCTGTACATAAGCTTATACTATTTGGAATGTCTCAATCGGAAATAAGATAATATTATATAATTATACAATATCATTATATTATATAATTTTGTAAATAATGACAAATACGTCATATTCCTATCTGGGATGTCTAAACGTACTTATCTATTACACGTTTCGAGGTTAGAACAGGCTAGAATGAGAGCATTATTCGTATTTCTGCTGCTTAAGATGTCTGCAT
>NW_017300076.1:37227-37579 GCF_001594075.2 Trachymyrmex cornetzi | reverse complement strand
GGGAGCCGTGGTCAATCGGGATCACCCCACGAGAAGTGGGGATGGAAATAAGGGACTCTGATTGGTTGATTCGCTTATGCACTATGCCTTATGCGTTATGCAAAAGTCTGAGCTACGGTCTTTAGCGTTTTCGGCCCGATCGGGTTTGCACCAACCTGGGTTGGATTAGGCTGCTTTCCTTTTAGGAGACACAGTCGACACACTTGACACAAATCGACACACGTCGCTTTCCATTTACAATTTTGTTCAAACTCAATCGACACACTTCGCCTCTGCTTGGGAGCAGAGTTAGGCTGGATACCCATGAGGTGTATTTACCGCGTATCGCGTAACCGCGTAACCAATCAGAAAC
>NW_017300076.1:36242-36834 GCF_001594075.2 Trachymyrmex cornetzi | reverse complement strand
CATTGCACATATCGCGTTCCATTTAAGCGTGGCAAACTGTGTTTGAGTGTGTTATACTGTGTCGGTTTGTGTCTCCTAAAAGGAAAGCAGCCTAATCTTTCCTATTGGTTGACGTCACCCGCTCTATCAATAGGAGAGCATAAAACGCCATTAATCCAACCCAGATTGGTGCAAACCTGGCCGGGCCGAAAACGCTATCAGTAAATCGAATACGCTATAATGCTGGATTCACACTGCATCCGATTTGCGTCGTATGACGCTCTGCAACCAATCAGAAAAAAGGATTCCGATGGATTTTGCTTCGTATCATCGGAATTCTGTTTTCTGATTGGTTGCAGAACGTCATACGACGCAAATCGGATGCAGAGTGAATCTAGCATAAGAGTGAAAGTCTAGAAAAAAAGTATCGTCACCGAATGGAAAATACGTGTATACAAGTGCTTTGCGAAGACTGGGACTGTCAACAAAGCCGAAATTCCGTGTAGTAGTAGTTGCCCGGTCTTACGATAGATGATGCTGGCATATGTTAAATAAGGATAGATGTATGCGTTGAGTAAGGGCCTGGGGCTCTATTCTTGAAAAGAAACGTATA
>NW_017300076.1:35065-35421 GCF_001594075.2 Trachymyrmex cornetzi | reverse complement strand
GTTTTCTGGGGAAAACGAAATAATTCCGATCGGAATCCATTCCGATTATTTTCATAATAGGTACCCTGGGGCTCTATTCTTGAAAAGAAACGTATACGAAATTCTAGGGAAATGCTACAGTATACGTTACGTATACTATAGTATTTCCCTAGACTTTTGTATAAGTTTCTTTTCAAGAATAGAGCCCCTGAGCATAATAGAGGAACAGGAATTAGATATTGAGATTTCAACCTATCAGAAACTGATTACATCGGAATACGCGGTTTCTGATAGGTTGAAATCTTATAGCGTTTTCGGCCCGATCGGGTTTGCACCAACCTGGGTTGGATTAATCTTTCCTATTGGTTGATGTCACA
>NW_017300076.1:30231-34788 GCF_001594075.2 Trachymyrmex cornetzi | reverse complement strand
ACCCAGAACCAATAGGAAAGATTAATCCAACCAAGGTTGGTGCAAACCCGATCGGGCCGAAAACGCTATAGGTTTGTTCGCGTCGCATGCACCAACATACTCCTACGATAGCTCCTATTCACTCTATCAAGCACGTTGGAGTGAGTAGGAGCTATGGTAGGAGCATATTGGAACATATTGGAGCATGCGACGCGAACAAACCCTATGACTCGACTCGATTCCGAGTCAATAATCTGTTCTGTTTAGCTGTAAAAGAAGAGCTAAATTGTGTAAGAAATGCAGCTAAAAAGAACAGACTGTTGACTCAGAGTTGGGTCGAGTCAGTAATAATCGAATACGCTATTAGTTCTACAAACTCGGTATCATTCGTTCCAGTAGATTAGTTCTCGTAGACCACTCGAGCGGGTTGGACGTGTTCCCTCTCGTCTCAGGTGTTGCGTCACCTCGACTATATTTTTGAAAAGCGTTGCCGGTTTGGACTGTGCCATAGTATTTCAATTTCGATAGTCCCTTTATCCGTCTTGGAGCGCGGCCGTGCGGCGTGGAAACGCCGTAGCCGCAGGCGTCCAGTGTTTGAAGGGGCGCCTCACCATTTTTATTGCATCATCCATTACTCGCCCGATTCGAGGTGGCCGGTGCATAACACTCCCACTTACGATTATGGACCAGTACTTATATTTGTGAAAAGCGTTGCCGGCTTGGACTGTGCCTTTACATGACTGGCCAAGTTTACCTCGTTATAAAGAAGACCAGGGCCAATGAAAGGTTGAAGAAAAAGAAGTTCCAGTAGACTCCAGCTGCACGTTTATTTTGAAGACATGGACTCTAAGGGCCTGCGCACAATAGAGGAACAAGAATTAGATATTAAGATTTCAACCTATCAGAAACCGTGTATTCCGATGTAATCAGTTTCTGATAGGTTAGGGCCTGCGCACAATAGAGGAACAAGAATTAGATATTAAGATTTCAACCTATCAGAAACTGATTACATCGGAATACGCGGTTTCTGATAGGTTGAAATCTTAATATCTAATTCTTGTTCCTCTATTGTGCACAGGCCCTTAAAATCTTAATATCTAATTCCTGTTCCTCTATTGTGCTCAGGCCCTAAAACTCTTATATCAAGTAAATATATATCTGAGTTGACAGCTGTACGAGCCAAAAGTGAGTTTTTTTTAACTTTTTTTCGATTTTCTCATAAAATCCAGTACAACTGAGGTCCTGTTTGTGCATACTTTAATTTATGTAATAATACTTTTGCAATCCATAAATCCAATTAGCCTAAAGAATGGACTTTGAAATAATAAGTAATGTATACACAATTTATTGTTCAGTACAATATAAGTCAAAAATTTATTTGGATTACTTTATTTCAATAAAATTTATTTCAATAAAATTTAGTATGCAATACAGAGAGCATAATTAATAACTTAGCATTATTTCATTTTACTCCTCTCACAGCATACATATATATGTATTATATATACATATACATGTGTTACATATTTGTTATCTCAGAAAATAACAAACAGTACAATCAGTTTATTGACACTAATCAAATTTATAAACATAATTAGACTTTAGATTTGTGTGTAGTACTTATCTATGAATAAATATTTACAGAAACAAATTTTATATACAATTTCTTCATCCACATTTAAATATTATCAAAAGTAAAAATGACATTACATGCGTCCAAATGTTTGTTGATAAAATGCAAACGAAAAAATAGATTGATACAAAAATTATATTAATTGCAACTAAATCCTGGCATTTTCAGATCAATAATACTGAGCTACACAATATACATTGACATTTTCTACTGATCATTTGTCGATGTATGTCAGTATGAATATAATGCTTTGAGATTTACATAATATGCTATGTAGATATTATATAAATGAGATTTTAATATATAAAATGAAATATTTTCTCCTCATTCTGATTTATATGGCTGCGTTCAGCAGAAAAAACAGTTTTGCAACTGTTGTAAAATTCTTGAATATGATTAGTTTATACATTTAAATCCAGTGAAGAAGGGCAAAACCAATCATATTAAAGAATTTTACAACAGTTGCAAAGCTGCTTTTTTTCTCCTGAATGCAGCCATTATCTTATAAAAAAAACACTATTTAAAAAATGCACCTTATATTCATTATTTTAACCTTGTAAATCACTCATATCAAGATTTATATATACCTAATAACACACCATTAGTTACAACATCTGAAAGACTGCTAGTTGAATCAGATGGGACATATGGATCACAATGAAAAGTCAAGACTGGATGATGTTCCAAAGTATTTGGATGGTTATGCACTGAATTGTCTGCAGCTTTATGTACTCTTGAAAAGTTAAAAAATGACAAAATTAATTGCTATTAAACTTTACTATGTTACAAAAGTTATAAAAACTTCAATATATATATATATATATATACATATATATGAAATATTTTCAAACATTAAATTTTATTCTGTTAATATATATTTAATAACTATTATTCTGATAAATATAAAATAACTTAAATAAAATAAAATTATTTTGTCATAAACTCTCTATAAATAACAAACATAATATATACATTTTTCTTCTCTATAAATTTAATCCACTTGAACAAATACCTGTGATGAAACGTAGCTTCTTGGCTTTCTATACCTAGAAAATTGAGAACTTGTTGTTTTGTTGCTAACAGACTTAGCATTTTTTGTATATATAATTCCAAAGCAGCTCGTCGTTGTTCCAATACTTTCGGTTGGGAGTTTCTTACTCTCTTTGGTGGAAACGGTGCAATATCTGAATTATCCTTCTTCAACTGAAAAAGAATTTAAAAAAAGCTTAAATTCTCTTGTACAATACATTGTTATTCAATAAATACAAAATGTATTAAAAACGTATTTTATAATAATATTTTATAAAAATATTCTAATAAAAGAAATATAGTTGGAAAAAAGAATAATTTTAGAGTTTACTGTTTAGCTACAGCACTTACAAAATCAATAAAATTAGGAGTAATTATTCAGATAACCTCCTCCCCTGTACTGCATATAAATATGGAATTAGGTTTATTTGACATGTTTTTGCACAAAATGAACGAGTCTGGTAAAAAAATGTCGCTCTCCTTTGCAAACCAAGATATTAATTGTTAAAGTTGACAGATATTCAGATTAGGAAATTTGTCATACCGATAGCATACAGGATTTATTTTGTACACAAATTCTATTTTATAAACATAAATTCGCTTTAAAAAAACAATTTTCTGCTTTAAAAACAAATTAGTCTTTAAATAATTGTTTTTACAGTAGAAAATTTGTTTTTAAAGCAAAGAATTTGTTTTTAAAACGGAGAATTTGTGTAATTAAAGCAGAAAGAATTATTCTAGCCTCATTTACATGTTTCCATGTTTTTATGCCTCGAATAGATTTCCTAACCTGAATAGTCGTCAACTTTAACAAACATTAATATCTTGATTTGCGGGGCAGAGCGGTACTTTTTTTTGCTAAATTCATTTATTTTGTACACAAATGCGTCGAATAAGCCTAACTTGATTGATTTTTGAGGTGTTATAGCTAAACTATAATTATCAAAAAAGTAGATATGAGTTTTTTTACATCAATTATTAATAATTAACACCTCTGTAATGTACCTTGCGATGTAACGCACTAAATTCGCTGTATCTTCTCTCGATGAAATGTCGAGTGCCAGTCTTTGACTCCAAAACCTCGATACAGTAAACATAATAGGGTTTGCCATGTGACACGTCAGCTAAACGATAACCGTTAATAAAAGCTTCGTACATTGCATTGCTAACAATTTCCAGAAGTAATAATATTTTATATAAAATGCTTGTATGTACAACAAATTTACATATAAAATAAGGTTACAAATTGAAACTAATAATCTGTAGTATCAGAAACCTGAGATGACACTATGACAGAGGCCATGCCAGCCTTTTTCTTGTAATCATCGAAATCGCCTATATACTATCGCCAGTATATCCATTTCAATTTGGGAACTACATGCTACATCCATTTTCTAACTCTGTTGATAGTACAGAGAATTTTTTTGGTAACAGGAAAAACTAAAAAGCTGGCAACAGTAGCGGGATTCTCTGGGTGTTTTCCAATTGCTTAACACATTTTGACACAAACGTACACAGGAATGCACAAAGTGTGAAGCGGAGAGCACAGACTCTTGCATAACGCATAACACATGAGGCATAAGAAATTGAACCAACCAGAGTTCTCTATTACATGGAAGGGAAAGAAACGGAGAACTTCGATTGGTACATATTCTTATGCATTACGTGTTATGCGTTATGCAAGAGTCTGTGCTCCCCGCTTTAAGGGCCCAGACACAAGCTTTTGCATAACGCATAATACATCTTCTTCTTCTATTATTGGCCCCACAACCTAGACAGGCTGCTACTGGGCCATTGAGGTCTTCGTAATTGAACTAAACGTGTGGGTACGCTATGCACCGGCCACCTCGAACCGGGCGAGTGATGGATGATGCAATAAAAAATGGTGAGGCGCCCCTTCAAACACTGGACGCCTG
>NW_017300076.1:29168-29540 GCF_001594075.2 Trachymyrmex cornetzi | reverse complement strand
AGTAATTTACTAGAATACGTTATTTTTTATTTACTAGAATACGCCATTCTGAAAGCCGGCATTCACATTGGGCGTATTTTGCGAAAGATTAGAAAAATGCGGAACTAATGCAACCAATTGCTGATTAGAATTTCTGTTGTACACTCTAAAGAAATGCTAAACGAATTCACGATTGGTTTTCGTAACCTACGCAACTCGAAAAGTACGCCTCATGGGGAACCGGCACCTTTCCATCGCATATATATGAGCGGATGAATAAATTATTAAAATTGAAAAATTTTGTGAGACCACTCTTAGGCTTATTCGACGCGTTTTTGCATGAAACGAAAGAATCTGGCAAAAAAAACGTCGTTCTGCCTTGTGATCTGAGAT
>NW_017300076.1:27303-28892 GCF_001594075.2 Trachymyrmex cornetzi | reverse complement strand
GCTTGCGAAATTTGCAAACAGATCTAAGAGAATAATTCTGTGATTGGCGATACGCGAATCCGCTTACGCACGATCCGCTGCATGGGACATCACCCTTATCGTTAACTAGTCAATTACAGGACAATTTTGGAAGAAAACGCGGTTGTCATTGGCTGTCGTTAGTTAACGATAGCGACAATTGTCAATGGTCGCGTTTAGCAGACTCAACTGTTGCGGAGCGGATCCGTGAGCGCTCGCTGCTATTGGTATATTCTTCTACATCATCCAATAGCAGCGAGCGCTCACAGATTCGCTCCGCAATAGTTGAGTTGTTGAACGCGACCAATAAAATTGAAGGAGATGCTAAACCGATTACCCAACTCAATCAAGGTCGATAGTACAGACTTTTTAAATTCCAAATTCGATAATAGTGGTGACATCTTTGATTTAGTTTTTACATTATATTATATAATATATGTATATCATTCTGTCTTAGGATCCACGCACAAAGATGGTCGGAACTGTTTTCGATTGAATCGTAATCGTAGGGAGGGCTCCGATTGCACACATGTATCGCTGATTGGTCAATTTAAAAATAAAATAATCTCATTGACTGCGTTCAGCAGACTCAGCAGTTTTGCAACCGTTTTATGATTCGTCGTGTTGATTGGTTTATACTTTTAGATTTAAAGGAATAGTCCAATCTGAGAGAAGAATCATGAAACGGTTGCAAAACTGTTGAGTCTGCTGAACGCAACCATTGGCAAAACAGTACAAAATTACTAGGCACCAGTTGATATGAGTGGTGTGTACAATCAGAACTGTAGGCAAACGGGATTCTCCCGTAATCGTAAGTCGTTGTCGTAGGGCAACGCACAATGATTTTACGTATGTCGTTTACGTATGTCGTAAAATCATTGTGCGTTGACCTATGACAACGACTTAGCCCGGATCCTCATACGGGCAATAGCGCTTTGACACAGAGCGCTAATTGGTGAAAAGCCGGTTGTGGGGATAAAATTTACCCCCATCACCCATTTTTCATCAACCACGATCATCACCACGACATCATTCAGCGACCCCAAAACCCCCCCGAATACCGAGTTACAGCTGAAATTAGCAACTTTTTATTTTTTTGGTCGCCATATTGGATCCGCCATCTTGAATTTCACAATTTTATATTCAGATTCGTAATCAGCGACCCCAGAAACCCCTCAATACCGAGTTTCAATTAAATTTAATTACTTTTCCTCGTTTTATCTGCCAATGTTGGAATCGAAATTTTGAATTTACCCCTTTAATGCGTCAGAACTAAGACGCCATTTTGAATTTCGAAAGGTGCCACGCGTCTTTCGAAAGCTCTTTTCATTTTCCGCGGTCAAACGTTCAAATCCGTCCATACCAATTTTGGACAGAGGGGGGTCTTCCGTTGACGTGGAATGCCTCATATATATGATGCGTCCGGCGAAACGCTATTAGCGCTACTTCTGTTATTCTATCTTCGTTGTTTATTAGATGTAAAACAAGGATAGAACTGCTAAATTCTTCACACTGGATCCAACGTGCGTTTTCCGACGTTCTGCAACTAACATATGCTGGATTCACACTGT
>NW_017300076.1:22902-27214 GCF_001594075.2 Trachymyrmex cornetzi | reverse complement strand
GCAGAGCGTCGTACGACGCAAATCGGATGCAGTGTAAATCCAGCATAAGATAGACGGAGCATTCGTACGATAGAAGCTGAAGACGTGATAGAAAGAGAAAGAAACAGTCGCGGAGTAGTTCTCTTCTTTTCTAGTAGTGAATTGATTAGTCGCCGCGGCAGGCCGGGAAGTGGCCGAGAGCAATAAAGGATCCTCTACATAGAAGTCGTAGATGGTCATGGAGTCTTAAGTCGTAGGGAACTAACCAATCACAATCAAATGTAAGGAGAATACTCGATTGGAATTGGTCAGTTTCCTACGACTTAAGACTCGACGACCGTTTACGACTTTTATGTAGAGGACCCTTAAGCGGGGTCTACAATAGAAATCGTAGCAGTCGTAGAGTCTTAAGTCGTAGAAAATTAACCAATCACAGTAGAATATGAGAAGAATAATCGACTATGATTGGTTAATTTTAAGGCTACTACTCTCGAACGTCTATCTTTAAAGCGGGGTCTACAATAGAAGTCGTAGCGGTCGTAGGGTCTTAAGTCGTAGAAAATTGACCAATCGTAGTCGATTATTCTTCTCATATTCGATTACGATTGGTTAATTTTTTACGACTTAAGACTCTACGACGGCTACGACTTCTATTGTAGACCCCGCTTTAAAGATGGACGTTCGAGAGTAGTGGCCTTACGCTCAAGTTAATTGGTCTCCCACCGCTCACTGTGAAAGAGGGAAACAACTATTAGCGTTTTCGGCCCGATCGGGTTTGCACCAACCTGGGTTGGATTAATCTTTCCTATTGGTTGACGTCACCCGCTCTACCAATAGGATAGCACAAAACGCCATTAATTCAACCCAGGTTGGTGCAAACCTGGCCTGGCCGAAAACGCTATATGTCAGGAGTAGAGCTGTCCTTCAATGGCTTAGTTTCCACCGAGAGTTTAAACCGGATCAAAATGTAAGAACCAACCAATTACAGTCGAGCATTCCCCTGTCGTTCAACTGTAACAGGGGAATACTCGACTGTAGTTTGTTGGTTCTTACATTCCGATCCGGTTTAAACCCTTGGTGGAAACTAATAGCGTTTTCGGCCCGATCGGGTTTGCACCAACCTGGGTTGGATTAATCTTTCCTATTGGTTGATGTCACACGCTCTACCAATAGGAGAGCGCAAAACGCCATTAATCCAACCCAGGTTGGTCAAACCCGGTCGGGCCGAAAACGCTATAAGCTAATGTTGTCTTCAGCTCCTCTCGTATGAACGCTCCGTCTATCTTATAAGTCTATGGCAATCAATCAGAAAGCAGAATTTTATTTCGTATCGATGATACGAAGCAAATTCTGATTGGTGTTTTCTGTTTGGTTGCACAGCGTCGTACGACGCACGTAGGATTCACTGTGAATTCAGAAAATGACACAAATGACGCTAATAGCGTCTCTCCGAACTTATAGGCATCGTCGTATATTTAGCAGACAAGTTTAAGATTTCTCATTATTTTTTTAATTGGAATAATTTGGGAGTAGTTTGGAAAAATTTAGAAAAACAGTCTCATAATTTAGGAAATAATAATTTATACATAATTAAGGAAAATTAATCGAGCATATAGTTAGTAGAAATATGTAACATTTCTCGTTTTTTATTATTGCAAAAGTTTGGAAACAATTTGGGAAAACAGTCTTATAATTTGGGAAATAATACTTATTACATAAATGTAATCAAAATAAAAATTAGTAACCATTGTGCGGTATCATTTTCTATATTATCAATTGTGTACTTATACCTTATTTTGAGAGAGAGAGAGAGAGAGAGAGAGAGAGACGCGCGGATTATAATTAACACAAAAATCCAGGTAATCCTGTTATTTCAAATTATAGTAAATAAAAAATAGTTAATCAATATAAGCAAAAATTAATACTTTAGCTCATATTAACGATTTATTTTTCATAAAATTAATCTATTTCGAAATTTATGGTTATACTTTGGAAAAATGACAGATAAACTTATTAACCTAACATTGTCATAAAAATAATAATATTTAACTAAAATAATTATTTTTACTGACTTTATTTTTCATTTTATATAATTGTAAATAACGTTGTAAATAACAATTCAAAAGTCTTCCTGAAAAATCATTATCTCCCCATGTATCTCCTAAGAACAGTCTATTTAGGGCCAGTTATTTCACCTTTTGGTAAATTTTACCTGTTGGGTAAGTAGCAAGATTACCCAATTACATGCACGGATTATCAGATTTATCTCACAGGTAAAATTTACCAAAAAGTGGAACAACTGGCCCTTAGTCTATTAAGGGGATGCTGGAGTGACGGTCGAAGTTAATCAAAGTCGATAGTACAGACTTTTTTACATTCCAAATTCGATAATAGTGACATCTTTCATTCATTTCTTATACTTATCTATATCGTTGTGTCTCGCTCAAACGCATTCATCTGTCCTTATCTGACATATTGCAACGCCATCTCTTAAAAAGAGATCAACTAAAATACTGCTCGGTTTCATGGCTTCACGTCAATTTTATTCGTAGTATACGAACGAAATTTTTGGCGACTCTTTTCTCTTATACCAAAGCCCCTACATCGTTTCTAAAAAGCATAGGATTGTTCTTCAAGGTTTTCTGCAGGCTGCTGGCTACTTATTTTAAACGGGTAAAATTTGAAACTCTTATATGCAGCACATATTGTGACGAGTTGACTGCAGGAGCCGATGACAAAACTACAATTTTTAATTTTCTTTCATTTTTCGCATTACATTGTAGCTGGCAGCCTGTGTTGTTGTCGATACTTTAATTGTGGAGAAGGACTTTTCAATCCATAAACACAATTAAGAGAAAAGAGTCTTTAAAAATTGATGGTAAAACAGGACACTCCAGCATCCCCTTAAATCCATTTACAATGACAATAATTAGAAAATCTAGTACTAAAAAAGCTAGCCTGTTTGCTTGCATGACTTTTTAAAGCATTCCAGAAGAAACTATTATTAGTTCTCATATCCTTGAATTTTCAGATTAACTTTTTTTAGAGCCAATTCCAAGAAAGAATAATTTCCACAGTAATATGCAAACAAATGCTGACCTGATTAAAGTTATTAATCCAAGAATTATAGAATGAATAATTTTAGCTCCAGATTTCTGTTGAAGTTCTTACGGTTTTTCCTTCTTTGCTCTAGTTATCAGGTCAACTTCAAGAATCTCCTTTATCTCAACAAAACCTGGATATCCCATCATTCTACCCAAGGTCGAAACATATAAGGTGAAGCAATCTGATGAATGCGCAGTAGGAAAATGCATATTCGGACATATTTGAGAGATTGGCTATTCCAGAGTAACCTGCGCTTTTATAGGTAGGAAATTGCATATTCGGACATATTTGATTGGCTATTTCCAGTGTTGCTACCGCCATTATGGGTATTGTTTTCACCTTATATATTTTCACCATGATTCTACCATCACCACCACTCATATTCATATCACCGATTCCCTCACTTCTTCTTCTCTAATTTACTATTGATAAATATCATTCTCTCTCTCTCTCTCTCTCTCTCTCTCTCTCTCTCTCTAAAATTTCTATAAAATTAATGTCTAAATTAGAGTCCTAGATTTATCAGAGAGGCGCAACTGGCTTAAGTCAGTATGACAAAGGTGCTAAGGAGAGCCCGACATGCTATGAAACTGCCTTTAAACTATGTCAAACAAGATAAGATGTGTAGGATAATGTGAGATAGAATGTATAGGATAAAATGAAATAGAAATATGTCACTAGTACTATAAAGGGCTGCCAAGTCACGCAATTGGTCAGATTGTAACAGCGAACCAGAATGCATAACACCGCTTGCGCCTCTCTGATAAATCTAGGACTCTAGGTTGAGTTAGGTCATCATATCGCTCTTTTAATTCAATATAAGTACTTATAACCATAAGATGCCTTTTCATGCTGACAGTCGACGCTCGTTTTCAGCTGTTTTCAGCGTCAAAATAAATCACAAGATCAAAATTGACGCTTGATAGTCGCCAATTTCTATCACATGACTTATTTTAAGGCGATGCTAAAGCTCCCTGTTTTACCACATTCCTATTCGGTGAAAAATCTCTGTATTGGATGTACGGATTGCAAAAGTATTAATACTTAAATTATAGTACGCATCAACAGGACCTCAGCTGCACTGGATTTTATGAGAAAATCGAAAAAAAAATTAAAAATTCACTTACTTTTGGCTCGTACAGCTGTTACCTCAGATATGTATTTGCTTGATATAAGAGTTTTAGAGTCCATATCTTGAAAATAAGCGTGCAGCTGAGGTCACATTATT
>NW_017300076.1:9218-22637 GCF_001594075.2 Trachymyrmex cornetzi | reverse complement strand
AAATCAAAGATGTCACCACTATTATCGAATTTGGAATTAAAAGAGTCTGTACTATCGACCTTGATTGAGTTGGGTAATCGGTTTAGCATCCCCTTAACGCCGAAAATGAGCGTCGAGCTCGTAGACTTATAAGATAAACGGAGCGTTCATACGAGAGGAGCTGAAGACAACATTGAAGAAGGACAGCTCTACTCCAGACATAGTTGTTTCCCTCTTTCACAGTAAAGGTGCAGATACATGCAGCCGTCAAGCGTCAAGCAGCGGAAGCAGCAACCAATCAGCGAGACGATAAGTGCAGTGGCGTAAAAAATATTTTTTACACCACTGCCAGTATCGTCCAGCTGATTGGTTGCTGCTTCTGCTGCTTGACGCTTGACGGCTGCATGTATCTGCACCTTAAGCGATGGGGGCAGTGATGCGAATTCCGGGCCGCTTGCAGCACGGTTACTAGCATGAAGAGGACATAAGAAGGTACATACACTACGATAAGTTCATATCCGTGTATACTTGCGCATGCGTCATGTGTCCGTCTATGCTCTCTTCATGCTAGTAACCATGCTGCAAACGGCCCGGAATTCGCATCACTGGGTGGGGGACTAATTAACTTGAGCGTAAGCCCGAATCCTCATACGGGCAACAGCGCTCTGACACCGAACGCTGATTGGTGAAAAACCGGTTGTGAGGGTAAAATTTATCGCCATCACCCATTTTTCACCAATCAGCATTCGATGTCAAACCGCTGTTGCCCGTATGAGAATCCGGGCTAATGCTGGATTCACACTGCATCCAATTTACGTCGTACGACGCTCTGCAACCAATCAGAAAACAGGATTCCGATGGATTTTGCTTCATATCATCGGAATTCCGTTTTCTGATTGGTTGAAGAGCGTCGTACGACGAAAATCGGATACAGTGTGAATCCAGCATAAGGCCACAACTCTCGAACGTCTATCATTATTGCTCTCGGCCACTTCCCGGCCTGCCGCGGCGACCAATCAATTTACTACTAGAGAAGAAGAGGACTACTCCGCGACTGTTTCTTTCTCTTTCTATCACGTCTTCAGCTTCTCTCGTACGAATGCTCCATCTATCTTATAAGTCTATGGTCGACATGAAAAGGCATCTTCATGAGCTGATGACAGCTGATGCATTAAGGCCATTCTACATTGTCGCATCGTAGCTTCGGAAGCGTCGTAGGCATCATACGACTTTAAAATTGAAGCATCGGATTGGCTGAAGCAACAAGCTTGTTACTTGCGACATCTATGATACAACCAATGTAGAATGGCCTTCACATGAGGAAAGTTAAATTATTAGAAAAAGAAGAAAGTATAGCACGTACTTGTAGTATGTATTTAATAGTACATACATTATACGTATATACATACATAATTAGACTCTATACGTAGAGTCCTAGAACTCTAATTATACGCAGTAATGAATTAAAATGGCGCTCTGATCACATGATTTAGACAACCAATCAGACCATACCCTTCAATGTCGCATCTCTGTTATCTAGGCCTCTACGTCGTACGACGTTCTGCAACCAATCAGAAAACATGGTTCCGATGGATTTTACTTCGTATCATCGGAGTCCTGTTTTCTGATTGGTTGCAGAGCGTCGTACGACGCAAATCGGATACAGTATGAATCCAGCAAGAGCGTTGATTGGTGAAAAGCCGGTTGTGGGGGTAAAATTTACCTCTATCGCCCGTTTTTCAATCAACATTCGGTGTCAGAGCGCTGTTGCCCGTATAAGGATCTAGGAATCGAATCTGTGGCCGGAATTCATAGTCGGTTCTTATTTTAAGACCGTCTTAAGTAATGTCTTAAGTTGCTAATGTGGCCCTCTGATTGGTTCATGACATCTTAAGACTGTACTTAAGACGGTCTTAAATATAAAATCCGACTATGAATACCGGCCTGTATCTTGAAACAAGGTGAAAATTACACAAATGAGCGAATTTACTAGAATACTAATAATTTCATTGGTCAATACCTAGTAAATTTAGTCACTTTTATAATTTTCACATTGAATGCATTCAGCAGGGTATCAATCATGAAACTTTTTTCCTAGGATGAAAAATAAAAAGTGAAAAATTTCCCATTAACTTCAATGGTTAAAATTTTCACTTGTCACTTTCCATCCTAGGGATAAAGTTTCATGATTGATATCCTGAACACAACAGTTTTGCAACCGTTTTATGATTCTCTCATGGTAGAAGGATTATTAGGTGTACAACTTTGCTTCCGCCGTTTTCCTATAGATGGCTTTAGCGGTAAGTAGTGGTCGAAATAAGGTTTTTTTTTCTCTGCACTGCTTGCACTAGTTCAAGAAGCGTACACTACATTGTTCTTTTTGTGTACACTGTAACGAAATGACATCATGTATTCTGTTCTTTTTCGAGGTGTAGCAATACTCAGTGCAAGAGTTCACTGTACTGGGGCTCTATTCTTGAAAAGAAACGTATACGAAAATCTAGGGAAATGCTACAATATACGTTACGAAATGTTACAATATACATATATTATAGTATTTTTCTAGACTTTTTTTATACGTTTCTTTTCAAGAATAGAGCCCCTGATCTTAAGCAAGTGTAACGGTGTAGCGCAATATGGCAGCCCGCATGTGAGGATTTTCAACCTTTTCCTTTGTTTTCAATTTTGTACGTGCCAAGCTAAGAGAGTTCATTGGAAGCAACGATAATTTTTAATTAATGTAATAGCGTCGTGTTAAATCTTAACAGAGACTACAATAAAGATTGTACAAGAAAATGGCTAAGTACATATAAACAAAATAATTATATTAATAAATCATTCGTAAATCTCGGTTACTTGGATTATGTTCTAAAATGTTGCTTTCGAAGAAAATTTTATTAAAAAGTTATACTCAGCGAGAAATGATAATGGAATCGAATTGACGCCATAATCATCAAATCAATGTCGCGATTCGAAGGGTTCTATTAGCATTTTTCACTAGGTAATAACATAAACTACAGCTTTTTAGTAAAATTTTCTTCAAAAGCAACGTTTTGAAATCCAAATATATATTGCCCAGATATATTGTATAATATTAAATATTTTGTATGCTGTTTTGCCCTATCTATTTAGGAAATCATTCAAATAATAAATCATTTATTATAAGTCATAATCATAATATTTATAAGTCATAATCATAATATTTACTTATAATATTTATTATAAGTCATAATCATTTATTATTTATGATAAGTCTTAATAATAAGTTTGTCATTAAATTATATATTACCATCGTTATTTTCAACTATTATTGTTGTGGTTCTAATAGTGGCGGTACAATTATGTGTTCTTCGCCCGAAGAATCAAATAATTCAAACATATAAGAAATATCACGATCCATTACATCATACGCTATATTAGTTACTGTACTGGGGCTCTATTCTTGAAAAGAAACGTATGCGAAAGTCTAGGGAAATGCTACAGTATACGTTACGTATACTATAGTATTTCTCTAGACTTTCATATACGTTTCTTTTCAAGAATTTAACCCCTGGTACATTCTTTTATATCTTGCACTAGTACAATTTTCTATCAGTGCAGTCCGATTTAGTGCTAGTTCAGTGCAGCACTAGTGCACAGTAGTGCAGAGAAAAAAAACAAACCTATAAATAGATCATAGACGTCATACAATAAACTTGGGCACCTGTCAACATAACCCCATAGAAACATTAGTCAATTTGTGTCTGCATCATAAAGTTATTCTCGATTGAAAATGTCGGTTTGCGAGCTAAATTCTCGTCATTTATGGGAGGTTTTAATTTTCTGCTTCAATATGAAGAAATCTGCGGCTGAGGCTCATCGAATGCTCTCAAATACTTATGGCGAGGCCGCTATTAGTGAAAGAACGTATTGTCTTCTTCTTCTTCTTATTAATTTAATTGGCCCAGGCCCTCGACAACGGGGTGAACATGGCCATGCTTACTAATCACAGTTAAAGCCGGAATCGCTTTTCAAAAAATTAATGAAATGATGCAATACCCGAAGCAGGGCAGACGAGCGTCCGTCCTACTCGAGCAAGCAAACGAGACTTAAGAACGTATTGTGAGTGGTTGCAACGCTTCAAGAACGGTGATTTTGACATCGAATACCGGCATAGCGGTAGAAGAGAGAAGATTTTCGAAGATGCAGAATTGGAGGCTGTGATGTATGTGTACGGGAGTAGCACTAAGTACCACTAGAAATAGAACTAGATTGAAAACCAGCCTTAAGCTAGGTCGCGTCGTCGATCAAGGCGCCCTCTTGTCATGGCTACATTCATTGCAGTATGCACGAACCAGTATTCCACATTTGTACTTTTCATGTATTTCTATATCAATAAATATTACTCTAAATACATTACAATTGGCAACGAGGACAAAAAAAAAGTATCTGTTTATTTACGGATTAGACGGCGGATCAAAGGGATCTAGACGGATTGATAACTTGTGGCATAAAAGGTTAAAACGTGCAGTAATAGGCAAGAGTAATGAATCAAGCTCAATTAGAAGCGGAACGAAAAAAGTTGGAAGCATTGAAGCAGCAACTGTCGGTGGAAAAAGCAGAGCTGCAAAAGCAAAGGGAGCAGATCAATCGCGAAGGGCAACTGCTAAATCAGAAAATACTTGATGGTCAGGTAAACAAAATGGCGATGAGCATCGGGTCCATTAATGAATATGCGAGGTCAGAAAATTGGACAATGTGGCATGAGAGGTTAGAACAATACTTCTTGGCTAATGATGTTCGAGAAGAAAAGAAGGCTGCTTTATTTTTAACGTTGTTAGGCCAGGAAGGTTATGCCTTACTACGTAATTTGTGCGCGCCAGAATTGCCAAGCACAAAAACGTATTCACGACTGGTGCAAATAATGAAAGATCACATGGAGCCAACGCCCAACGTGATGCTGGAACGATTTAAATTCAAGCAATGTCGACAAAAAGAAGGTGAAGACATCAAGACGTTTGTGGAATCCCTGAAGATGGTGTCCATTCATTGCAAGTTCGGTGTCAATCAAAAAGACTGCATGAGAGATCAGTTCGTGTTCGGGATCAGCTCGGAGGCTCTTCAGAAACGTCTGCTGAGAGAAAAAGATCTAGACTTTGACAAGGCAGTGGAATTAGGAACAACCTTTGAGCTAGCGAATAAAGGATCGGCGATAATTGGATCATCAAAAAGCGAGGTGTTAAGCGTAAATTATGTGAGCGAAAAAAAGACAAGTAATGACAAATCGATTTCGAAAGGTAATTTCAAAAAATGTTTTTGTTGCGGTAAACCGAACCATGTGTCGTCGGAATGTCGCTATAAATCATTTAAGTGCAATGTGTGTCAAAAGCAAGGACATTTGAAAGCTGTTTGTAAATTTAAATTTAATCATGCGAAAAACAGTAATGACAAAAAAGTACCTTCTAGCGAAAAAGTTAAATTTAAGCAAAACAAGCAAATTAAACAAAATTATTTAAAAGAGGAAGGGGAGGAAATAGATTGTGCAAATGATGTTGATAATTTATATGTTTTAAGAGAAACACCAAGGGAGGTGACTAAAAATGTCAAACCGTATGAAATTGAAATTAAAATAGATAATAATTTTGTTAAATTTGAGATTGATACGGGGTCACACCGATTACAGCTATTTCACAGGAGTATTTTAAGCGTTCTAAATTAAAAAATGTTTAAATAATGAAAACGTTGAGAAAATTTCAGAGTTACTCAGGGGATCCTATAATTCCGATAGGGAAATTGGATTTCAAGGTTGCGTATTTGAATGAGCAAAGGCAAATGGAATTGTTTATATTACCAGGTAGCGGAGAGCCTAGTAGGTAGAGATTGGATAGAGATTTTGGAATTATAAAAAAAGATACAGAGGAAGTTAAAAAGATTAACAAAATTGAATATTATCAAAGTAAACATGTAGAAAAGATTTTGACAGAATTTAAAAAACTCTTTGAGAAAGGTATGGGAGAGTTTAATAAGGGCGAATTCGAACTAAAATTAAAAAACGATGCAAAACCAATTTTTCATAAACCGCGACCGGTTGCTTATTCACTTATAGCGTTTTTGATTGGGGTGCACTGGCTCCACTCAGTGTCAAGAGCGTGTTCGATTGGCAGTGCCAATGAGCACTTGGCTAGTGTCACGTGTTCATTTGATCGCACTCGCGTAGTGCGCACTTAGTGCGCACTAAGTGGCACGAGATATTTTGACGATGCCAGTTCAGTGCACGTTTTATCACAGTTAAGGATATACATAGGGACAAGCAAATCTGCGCAGTTGAATTGAAAACGGGGTCTTGTCCCTACTCTTAATATCTTTTACTGTGGTTTTGTAACATTTTGTTGAACATTGCTTCAAAGTGAACAAAAATGAGTTTCAGCTTTAGCACTGAAAATCTTGGCGTATTCTTTTGAACTTGCACTATTCAGTGCAACCCATGGAACTCATCCAGTGTTGGTGTGAACTGAGTGCGCACTGGTGCGCACTAACTTTTGCCCAATCGAAAACGCTATTAAAAATAAAGTGGAATCAGAATTAAATAGATTAGTTAATGCGCAGGTACTTTATCCGGTTGAAAGTTGTGAATGGGCAACGCCTATAGTTCCAATTGTTAAGAAGAATGGTCAAATTAGAATTTGCGGAGATTACAAGGTTACGATAAATCCTCAATTAGAAGTCGACAGGTATCCGGTTCCCAGAACTCAAGATTTGCTCGCAAAGGTAAAATCGAGTAAAATCTTCACGAAATTAGATTTGTCGCATGCATATCAGCAATTGAAAATTACTAGTGATTCGCAAAAACTGACAACAATTTCCACACATAAGGGGTTGTTCGCATACAAACGTCTAACATTTGGAATTGCGTCGGCCCCAGGAATCTTTCAAAGGGAAATAGAAAAACTGGTAGACGATATTGAAGGAGTGATTGTATTTTTCGATGATTTCTTGATTACGGGGGCAACGTTACAAGAACACGATGAAAGGTTACGTGAGGTTTTCAAAAGATTATCAGACGCGGGGTTAAGGTTAGAAAAAAATAAATGTGAATTTGGAACAAGCAAGGTCTCTTTTTTAGGTTATGAACTGAGCGCGGAAGGAATTCAGGTCGCGAAAGATAAAATCGAGGCTATCACAAAAATGCAAAGGCCAACGAAAATTAAAGAATTGCAAATTTTTTTAGGATCAGTTAATTATCACTCCCGATTCATTAAAAACTTTGCGGAAATTATGAGCCCATTATATAAATTGCTAAAAAAAGAAGCTAAATGGGTATGGACATCAGAGTGTGAAAAAGCTTTTCTTTCAATTAAGGAAAAATTAACATCTAGTGAAGTACTAATGCCATATGATCCAAATCTGCCAATAAAAATTACGACGGATGCATCCCCACATGGGGTGGGGGCAGTTTTATCACACGTTGTGGAGGGAAATCGGGAAAGGCCAATAACTTACTCATCGCGAACATTGACTAAGGCTGAAGCAGGTTATTCACAAATTGATCGCGAAGCTTTAGGACTCGTAACAGGGGTGAAAGCATTTCACCAATTCGTTTATGGTAGGCATTTCGTTTTAGAAACTGACCACAAACCGTTAATCTACATTTTTGGCGAAAAGAAAGCCTTACCGCAGATGGCGGCAGCTCGGGTGCAAAGATGGGCTGTCTTCTTAGCAGGTTATGATTATCAAATCAAACACATTCCAGGAAAGAATAACGTCAGTGCGGATTGTTTATCAAGATTTCCTATAAAGGATAATTCAGAAAAATTGGAAAGTGGCATCGATGAATATACGTATTTGAATATTATAACGAATGACATTAGCGTGTTATCAGCAGAAGTTTTAAAAGATGAAATAAATAAAGATGCAGAGCTAAGTGCAGTTAAACAATTTATTGCAAACGGGTGGCCGGATAAAACGCAAGATGTAATCTTTCGCTAAAGGAAGGACAGGAAGATGTAAAGGCAAAGATGCAGCATAGAATTGTAGAGAGTAGGAAATCGGATAGGGTGGATCACGAGCAAATTGTTAAGGATAAGAGAACGTACGAAGCAAATAAAGTTAATAACAATAGCCTGCATGTCACGGAAATTGTTACAGCGAATAATAATCCATTGTTAAGCAAGAATGTGCGGGGTAAAGAAAAGAATGATTGTGATGTAAAAGCAAAAGCTGAATTAAGACGTCCTTCAAGAAACAGGAGACCAGTTATTAGATTGAACTTATAAAAGGAGTAGCTTAAATTAAAGGGGGGAGGATTGTGATGTATGTGTACGGGAGTAGCACTAAGTACCACTAGAAATAGAACTAGATTGAAAACCAGCCTTAAGCTAGGTCGCGTCGTCGATCAAGGCGCCCTCTTTGTCATGGCTACATTCATTGCAGTATGCACGAACCAGTATTCCACATTTGTACTTTTCATGTATTTCTATATCAATAAATATTACTCTAAATACATTACAGAGGCATTACTTGATCAAGACTCGTATCAAAATCAAGAAGAATTGGCACGATTGGTAGTGACTCAACAAGCCATTTCAAAATGTCTCAAAGCCATGGGAATGATTCAGAAGCAAGGAAATTGGGTGCCGTACGAGTTGAAGCCGAGAGATGTTGAACGGCGTTTGTTTGCTTGTAAACAGCTGCTTGAAAGGCAAAGACGGAAGGGATTTCTGTATCGCATTGTGACTGGGGACGAAAAATGGGTTCATTACCCCAAGCGCAGAAAATCATGGGGAGTTCCCGGCCATGCTTCCATGTCGACCATCAAAAGGGGTGATCCCGATTGACTACGGCTCGATTGGACACCACCAATCACAGCGACCGGTGCTTAGGAGCTTTGTAGTCTCAAGCGCTGTGAGTGGCTCGTGTCCAACTGGGTACCACCCCCTTCAAAAACCGAATATTTACGGCTCCAAGGTCATGCTCTGTATTTGGTGGGACCAGCTCGGCGTAGTGTATTATGAGCTGTTAAAACCGACTGAAACAATCATAGGCGATCGGTATCGAACGCAATTGATGCGTTTGAGCCGAGCATTGAAAGACAAACGGCTGCAATACAACGAGAGACACGATAAAGTGATTTTGCAGCATGACAATGCTCGACCCCATGTTGCGAAAGTGGTCAAGACATACTTGGAAACATTGAAATGAGAAGTCCCTGGATTGTCTTCAGTGTGGATGTTTTACTATCAACACTGTAGTTTCGTATACAGTTTATTTCACAACAATAAAATACAGATTATTACTTCTAACACACCTTACGTTCTATTATCCGAGAATAACTAATTATAAATATAATTTTCTCGCTCGAACTATTGTCGCGAATTACGACAGACGCCTAGGGGCTATTGCCCTGAGTCGAATTCGTTAGTTGAATCGTCGCCCTGAGTGATCACACACAACGCCTAGGGGCTGCACGAATAATGTATTTGTTCTCGAGCACGCTCTTCGTTTACCCCGGATCTGCAATAGGTGTTTTAAGCCTTAAGCCATAAGAAATGGACGAATCACAGTCGATTATTCTCCTCGCACTCGACTGTAATTGGCCAATTTCTTATGGCTTAAGGCTTAATCACCTATTGTAGATCCGGACTTAGCATTCTGCGTGGCCACGTATCGATAGACCTTCTGCCTCGTCGCGTATCGACAACATGAATGACGAGAAGCACTACCCTCTCGGCGACACCACCACCACCGCTCAGCGGATCCGATTCCGATTGGATCTCGTAGATCACAGAAACCGCGGCGCGACGATAACGACGCGCCCAGACACGAAATCACGTGATCCCCGAAACGGCGCCACGGCTGTCCTTGTTGGAAGTACCCCTGCCAATTTACAAGGTGCTGTCTACGTATTCTTCTCTATATGAGGTATATGCGAGTATGCATGCTCGAGATACAAACGTTATTAGGATCGTATACATCTCGTAAATATATGTCGTGCACGACTTAAAGTATATACAGAACATGCCCCATCTGCCGTATTCTCCAGACGTTGCTCCCTCTGACTATCACTTGTTTCGATCAATGGCACACGGCCTAGCTGACCAGCACTTTCGGTCTTATGAAGAAGTAAAAAATTGGATTGATTCGTGGATTGCCTCAAAAGATGACCAGTTTTTTCGACGCGGGATTCGTACGCTGTCCGAAAGATGGGAGAAAGTAGTGGCCAGCGATGGACAATACTTTGAATCATAAATGTATAACCAGTTTTTTACAATAAAGCCTCGAATTTCAGAAAAAAAACGGCTGAAGCAAAGTTGTACACCTAATACATCGTGTGCTCAGTTGCAAGCGTCTCTCTCTAAAATTAGCGCTCTAATTAGCGTTGTAAGTCAATCCGAGGACTGTATTAACATCTTAAGACATTATATTTAAGATGGTTTTAAAATAAAAACGGACTACGAATACCGTCCCATGTTTTGCGTTTCACAGTAGACTGTTGGTAGACTGTGCACTGAGAGACGACGCGGAGCAAAAGTAGGCGTGGTTTGGCTAAACTGAGCATACCATGTAATCCTTCCACCATGGATTCTCTGCTGAGATTGGACCATTCCTCTTGATCTAAAAGCATAACCCAATCAGTGCGAAGAAAACTTCCAATAGTTGCAAAATAAATGTTCTGCTGAACGCAGTCATCGTTTGAAGATACAGAATCGACTCCCTCGGCTTACATGTTTTGTCAGTTTTTGTAATTCGGCCAGGGGACGGGCCGTCATTCGACCACGGCTCGATTGAACACCACCAATCACAGCGACCGGTGCTTAGGAGCTTTGTAGTCTCAAGCGCTGTGAGTGGCTTGTGTCCAATTGAGCCATGTCCAACTGGGTGCCACCCCATCCATACACAATCATGTTACCATGAAATACAATTGAAAGACAAGAGTGCATGTTAACATTTCCCTCTCGAACTTAACACACTATTACTTGATTAATAAAATTAATTAATTACATTGCTTATTTACGTAACTGGTATTACATTGATTATATATTCAGTACGTCACTCAGATAAATTCATACTGTCGTTACAGAATTTATTTTTGTCACTTGTTATCGCTTTTGTGAGTCCATCCGCAATCATACTTTCAGTAGGCACATATCTAAAATCTATAATTTTGTTCATTACATTTTCCTTAATGAAATTGTACTTTGTATCTATATGTTTCGTTTCAGCATGATAATTGTTCGTATATGTATGTAAGTTTAATCGCGCTTTGATTATCGGAATACAGTTTTATCGCGGAATCTACACATGGGCTATCTATCTCCATTAGTAATGCTTTTAACCACAATGATTTTTGAATGGCTAAGGCCATCGACACATACTCTGATTCCGTAGTGGACAAAGATACACTTAGTTGTTTCTTAGAACCCCATGAAATCGCGCTACCACCCATTAAGAATACGTAACTGCTTGTTAAGCACTGACTATCCATGTCTCTTGCCCAATTGGCGTCACAATAGCCGATTAATTCTATACTTTCTAATCGAACGTTAATTTAAAGTTTATCATCCTCTTTAAATACCTCAATACTCGCTTAACTGCATTCCAGTGTGGTCTTTGTGGTTTTTCAGCAAAAGTTCCTAAAATTGAAATCGCCGAACCCAAATCTGGTCGCGTTACTTGATAGGCGTACATTAAACTACCCAGAGCTTCCTTGTATGGTACATTCTCCATTCTACCTGCATCATTATTCTGATTTGTCTCCATGTTCTTGGTTAACATTTGGTTTACGTCCAATGGCGTTTTCACTGACTTACAGTTTTCCAAGTTGTACTTTACAGGGGAGTTCCTGTATATAATCTAATTGATCTAGAACTATGCGTCTTCTTCTGTCACATTTGACATTAACACCGAGGATTCTTGTTACCGGACCCAGATTTCTCATTTTGAAACCTCTTCTCTAATTTTTCTATCACAGATATCTTGAAGTTTTTATTATTAGAGAATAACAGCAAATCATCCATGTATGTCGTTATATATTATACATGACCTTGCCTCCTTTTCCTATTAGAAAATACAAACTTCGATCCACTTCAGAACGTACAAATCCAATTTCTTGAAGTGTTTTGTCTAATTTTTTATTCCAGGCGTACGCACCTTGTTTAAGACCATACATTGCCTTTTTAAGTCTGCATATCTTATTTTCTTTATCTGTTTCTTCAAATCCTTCCGGCAATTCAAGATAAACTTCTTCTTCGAGATCTCCGTTTAGAAAAGCTGTCACAACGTCCAAAATGATCAATTTCATAATCCATTTTGGCAGCTACTGCGAATACGCATCTCAACGTCGTGAATCTAACAACAGGGCAGAATGTATCATAATAATCGACTCCTGCAACTTGTTCATAACCTTTTACAACTAGTCTAGCCTTGAACCTTCGCGTTTCAGTTTGTGGGTATATTTTATTGTAAAGGTCCATCGCGTTTTTAGAATCCTTTTATTCTTTGGTGGTGTACACAATTCCCATGTTTGATTTCTAACAAGTGCATCAATTTCTTCTTGCATAGCCAACTGCCATTCTTTACGATAGATAGACTGATTCAGTGCTTCCTCAACACTCGAAGGTTCTTCCCCTTCAGGCTCGTGTGTAACCTTATAGGTTATATAATCCAGCCATCTTTTTGCATCTTTGATGCACGACTCGTGCGACGTGGTGCTAATTGCTCTTCATCTCTCGTCTAAAAATTTCTCGTGTCATCTCTTGATGCAAGATGGTGATTAATAGAGTCATGAACCGCTTCCTCGTCTGGCATTATAGATTCTCTTTCTGAACTTGTTGCATCCTGATATCCGTCATATTCCAATTCGACTTCATTTTCTCTATCTTGTACTTCAGACGTCTCCGAGGATGGAATTGTGTACAAATACGATTTCTATATAGGATAATCCTATAGTTGACACGTTTTGTCTTTCTTCGTTGAACTACACGTCCTTGCTTCTGAATATTTTGCCCGTGTTCTCGTCATACAGACGATATCCTTTTGTATGTTCTAAATAACCTAGAAACAAACAGGGTTTCGATTTCTCGTCCCATTTTTGCCTCAGCTCCTTGGGAATGTGCGCCATCGCTCTGTAACCGAAAACTCTCAAATGTGATAAATTAGGTTTTTTACGTGTCCAAGTTTCATAAGGTGTTTTACCTAAGAGTCTTTTTGTCGGCGATCGATTGATTAGATACACCGCTGTCAAGCTTGCCTCTGCCCAACATTTCTTGCACAGACATATATAAAGAGAAATGTCAATTCCGTGTTAAAGAGGAGGAAACTAGAGATCCTATAATCAGAGTTTGGCCAATGCGGTCCCAACTTCTGATTGGTTCTCTACTTCTGTCTATTCGGTATTCTTCGGATAGCTTCGTACATTGTCGGAAAACGAGTTCGAAGAATAGAAAGAGACAGATAGCTCTAATC
>NW_017300076.1:8233-9111 GCF_001594075.2 Trachymyrmex cornetzi | reverse complement strand
TCCCAGACGAGTAAAGCTTTGTCTCAAAGAGGTTAGGAACTGTTCCGAGATCCCGGATAAAGAAAATTATTAAAACTTTAGAGTGATTTTTAACAAGGTGGACATAAAGTTTCATAATATACATAAAAAGATAATTTATATTTATTTATCATAAAATATTTATTAGTCACAATACGAGATCCTTAACCATATCACCATGACCTGCCGTAACCTATTTTGTGACAGCTTTCTTCACGCTTTCTGCGCATGTGTAATACGAGAAAGAAAGCAATATCTGTTATCTCCTTCTATCCGCCATCTTTTGTCCGCTTTGGCCAAACTCTGATTATAGGATCTCTAGAGGAAACAGGATTACCGCGATCCTAGTGGCGTGGCACATGTACTATACTGACGATGTCAGCGCTTCCATTCTTGTTTTATTATGTTCTATGGCCTAAGCATATTTTATAGCGTTTTCGATTGGGCAAAAGTTAGTGCGCACTCAGTTCACACCAACACTGGACGAGTTCCATGGGTTGCACTGAATAGTGCAAGTTCAAAAGAATACGCCAAGATTTTCAGTGCTAAAGCTGAAACTCATTTTTGTTCACTTTGAAGCAATGTTCAACAAAATGTTACAATACCACAGTAAAAGATATTAAGAGTAGGGACAAGACCCCGTTTTCAATTCAACTGCGCAGATTTGCTTGTCCCTATGTATATCCTTAAGGGCCACTTTCACCATCGTCGGTTTACTTAACCAGTCTAGTAACTGTAATGAAATAGAAAGAGATAGAAATAGTTCTATCTCTTTCTATTTCATTACATCTTAATGAAATAGAAAGAGATAGAAATAGTTCTATCTCTTTCTATTTCATTACAGTTACTAGGCTGGTTAA
>NW_017300076.1:7126-7786 GCF_001594075.2 Trachymyrmex cornetzi | reverse complement strand
AATAAAGGCAAAATGATCATAATAAGCGCTAGCGCGTTAGCGTCCAAATCGAATGCAGCTTTTGAACTGTATGAATGTGTACATACATATAAGAGGCATAGATGTAAGATGTGTGAATATATACAAAAGAATTCCTGTTAGATGTTCGATGTCTCAATTTTTGTTAACTTATCTGTATGTTATAAATTATTAATAAGTTGATAAATTAAAACATTTTACAGATGATTTAGTAACTTTGAGTCTTGTATTTACTTGCTGGGATATAGCTGTATGTTCTCTTGCAAGGTTTTTAAGTAAGCAGTTGGTAAATAAAATAAAATGTATATAAGATAAGTAAATATTAAAAGGCACTTTTATTTTTAAACTTTAGTGGTCCCAGATAAACAAAGGGGGAACCAGTTTCTCGAAAAATCGAAAACAATATTAAAATATTAATACACTTCAGTAATACACGCATATACATATATATATATAATATACCTATATATATAAAATAATTCAGTAATATAATAACTATGTACAATTACTAAAAGGTTGCAACACTTTTTCCTCGATGCGTTTCAGAATGCAGCCTACTCACCGAGCGATTAGTTCTTATTTATGGATCTGTGAGTAAGGCTGAGTTTCCACTGAGCGTGTCACGGGTCGCGTTGTCGAAGG
>NW_017300076.1:4677-5683 GCF_001594075.2 Trachymyrmex cornetzi | reverse complement strand
GACCCGGGAGAACAGCTTAGTATCAGGCTGCTCCTCGCCCTGATGAAGTGGACTGCAAGGTTCACGAAACGTTGGCATTCCAAGAATGGATTTGAACACGGAGAAAACCCGCGAAACACAAGATTGTCATGACTTGTTAATATTGCACTTACAAATATCAATTACACTGTCTTAAATACAGTCACGATTAATACAGATCGCGATTAATTTCCAGTAAGCATTCTATGTACAACGACCAGATTTCTGCAGTTTTGATTTTCTTTATAGCAGTCTGGTATACTTCGTTGCACGATGTGATGCGAGCCCTCAGAGATTTTTTATCAGCATTCTCCGATTCCGTCACCGTGTCACTGATGACTGGTTGCGCTAAGCCTTGCAATTCACGACGCGCCAATGTATCCTACATTACCTAAATTCAATATAACTTTACCCGTAACATGACTTGTTAATATTGCATTTACCAATTTCAATTACAATATTCAATTTCAATTTCAATTTCAATTTCAATATTCTGTGCATTGCAGACTTGCACGTAAATCGACAACAAAGTCAACAAAATAACAAATTACTCATGTTTAATGGTGCCGAACTTCGTCATGCGCGCACAAACTTTTATCCCCGTACTCGAGTGGCAATGATCGGCCATGATGTTTCCATTTCTGCGATGCTAGTGTCACTCCCGTGATTTCTTGGGAAGACCCCGGCCAACATGCAACACGTCTTCTCCACCATGGTGTAATAAGACAAGGTGTAACATTTCCGTGGATGCGCAGTCATGGGAGTGAAGCTAGTATTAGGTAATAGGAAACAATATGGCGGCCGGGCCAGGCAATATCGGGAGTGCGTGCGCAGGCGCAGCTCAATGATTCAGCAAGATGCGCAAACAACGAATAATCGAATCGCCATTTTTGCCGGTCGTGGCATCCACGAGTTCACGCCGTTCACGGTGCTTTCAAAGCGCTCGACGATTTGGGAAAGTCCAGGGTACTTTCAAAGAACAAGAGAC
>NW_017300076.1:0-1025 GCF_001594075.2 Trachymyrmex cornetzi | reverse complement strand
CCTTCCCAATCCCCTTCCGTTGTACCGTTTAGTATATACCACCCTTTTTTCTGCGCCCAGTCCACCAGCTCTTTCCCTCCATTTCCTATCACTTTGTCCCTGCTTCTCCTTGTTATTTCTTCTTCTTCCCATTCTATACTACCTAACTCCCCTGATCTTATATTAAAATCCCCCCCTATTACTATATTCTCCTTTTCCATATTACCTATCATCTTTTCCAGCTTCTCTTCTAAATTCTTCCAACTCCCTCTGTTATAAACCGATATTATTACAATCTTCTTTCCCCCTGTCCCTATGATCGACATTACCACTCCTTCCTCTTTTTTCTGTATTAGTCTTGAATTTTCTGTCCACCCTTTCTTTACCCCCATTATAAATCCCCCTTTAGCCCTACCTCTTTTCTTTTTTCTCTGTGCGTATACACATTCCCAATCGTGTGAACTAGGCAACCTCCCTTCGATTTTCTTCCGCCCATCCTCCTCTAACCATGTTTCACTTAGACTTATGAACTCAAATTTTCCTATAAATTTCCAAAATTCTTTGTCCTTGTTAATTATCCCCGCAGTATTCCAAAATATCATATTTCCTCCCCTTTTGTCCCCCATCACATTCCTTTTCCCTCTCGCCTCCCCTCTAACTCTTCCCCTTTTAACTTCCCCTACCTTTTCCACGTTTCCTCCTTGGCTTATCCTAAATTTTGCTTTTGATTCTCTTCCCCTACCTCACTTGTCCCCATCCTATCTCTCCTCTCACTCTCCCTACGTTCTCTATTATTATTATTTTCCTTTTTCCTTTTCTCTTCTTCCCTTTCTATTTCCTTCCAATCTTTCCATATCCCTCTTATTTTTACTCTTCCATATCCTATTTTAATATCCCCCCCTCTGTTTTCTTGAGCTTTTACCCACCTATTTAGCATGGACTGAGACCTCCTCTCCTCGAAATTTAAGTCGTTCTCAAAGAAGACTTTCCCTCCCCTCAGTTTATACTCGTTTATCATTATCTCCCTTTTCCTTTCCTCGCTACCT
>NW_017300075.1:0-425 GCF_001594075.2 Trachymyrmex cornetzi | reverse complement strand
CCTACGAATTGCGCGCGTTTATTTTCACACCTATTATTCCCCCTTTTTCTTTTTTCTTTTTTCATGTACATACGTTTATACGTTCATACATATACATACACACATATATATTATTCGTGACACGACGCGTTAAGAGGAGCGTCCGCAGATGTTTACATAAACTAAGTATGAGAGCACGTCGAGGCATAGGATGAATGGATGGAAGCAAAGCAAAGAAAGTACATATATATTTGATGTGAACGACAAAATTTTTATTCACATATCATTACATCGGTTTTTTTTTCTTGTGTATTAAAAACTAAAGCCAATAGCTCGCAATCGACGAGCTGATGCTTGTTAAAGACGTTGCTATCTCGTATAACGTCTTCGGACGCGATGTTGGAGAATCGCGTATACTTGACATCGACCGTATCGACGAGTCGGAC
>NW_017300074.1:702740-708051 GCF_001594075.2 Trachymyrmex cornetzi | reverse complement strand
GTTTTGATCATTTTGACTGACCTAAGAGTGAACGCAAAATTCAGTGTGCACATATTTCGAAACCAGAATGTCTAAGGATTATTTTGATACCATAATCAATCGAGGTTTCTAATTATTTCACGATCAGGTAATTTACTTTAGTGTGCGGCGCGCTCTAATATTGGAATTAACGCTCTATATTCGAATTGACGCTATATTTTAATTTTTTTTTGCTCTATTGTGTAGTGCAAAATTAGCGCAAAATTTTCTGTTCACTTATTTGTTGTGTACGTGCCCTGTATATTTTTTTTTGGGGGGGGGGGTTGCAGCTTTCTGGGAAGCTGCACCCCCCCATTTTTTTTTTAAATCTGCTAAACGGTTGGAGCGCTAAATTTCGGAATAGGGTGCAAAATTAGTGCATAATTAGCGCAAAATTTTTGATTTATTCCGAACTTGATTTTCGATGGTGGGGTGTGCAGCTTCACAGACATACTGAACTGGTAACAATCATGGTGGAATCAGATTCCACCACGCTGGTAATGGGCCCTGTTCTTTTTGGCTGAACTTTTGCACCAGTTCATCTTTCTTCTTCTTCTTTCCTATTGGAGAGAAAATGAAGAAAGATGAACTAGTGCAAAAGTTCATCCAAAAAGTTCAGGGTATCGGTCATGAAACTTTTTTCCTAGGATGAAAAGTGATAAGTGAAAAATTTCTCCATTAACTTCAATGGTTAAAATTTTCACGAGGGGGTAACCACTTAATGTAATCGTGGGACAGAATCCTCGAAATTATAAAATTTATATAAAAATTCATTATAAAATTTATATAAAATCTCTATGTATAATCCGATAATTATATATGCAACCACAAGAAATCATTGTATAATATTAAATAAAATCGTATATTTTACCAAATTACTTCTATCTTTTTTCCTTTCGCCTGCATATTTTTCTTGTTCTTTTATATTTTACTTTGTATTCATTCTTTCACTGTTACATTTATTGCTTATAGTCTCCGTTGTATTAATACTTTTAGTGCTTGGGAATATTCCATCCTAAAGTGCGTGTCGAATAAAATTATTTATCTATCTACATACTACAGTTTGTTTGCCAGGAAATTCAATTGTCGTAAATACACCCTAAAGAAAGAGTTTTGTTGCATTATAAATATGTGAAAATAGTGGAATAAAGGTCAAATATAATGATATATAATTTATAATTTCAGAACATATACATATAATATATTACAGTCCCGTATTATTTTCTTATATATAAGCAATTTTATTTAGAAAATAAAAAGTATGAGTTGAGCTATCAATAGATTAAATAAAACTAACAGTTGAGAAGCGATACGCTTACATTTTATTATACATAAAATATCAAGTTTTTTTAAAAAGCATACATATTTTATCTTTGATGTTCAGCGAAAGTTAAAAAGAATAATATTGAAACAATGCACATCATGCGTGAAACAAAATCATCGTCTATGTGACCATCGTCTATGTGCTAGCAGATACTAGAAAGTAATATAACATACAGAAATTCGAATTAAAACTTATTGAAGTAATTTCTTAACACTACTCAAAATTACATTGAAGAAGAAGAAAAGACGTTTCAACGTCTGCACCCATGACATATATTACTTCGTTCTATACTTTATTATAGGATATAAGACGAATGACATATAACAATACAGCATGTTCGCCCGACCCGCGTTGACTAGCACAATTATCGAACTGTTAGAGTACGCTGAGATTAACGTTAATCAAAATTCTGGTAACGTTGCGTCTATCTAAACAAGATCTATTATATCCATCTGAAAAGTTTTAAACAAATTTTTATAATATGATATGATATATTATAATATAATTATTATGATAGAATATAGTATCAAACGTTCTAGTTGTAAAATCTTGAATTTATCAACAACCAAAAATTCTGTTTGTTTTAATAAAAATGCATTTATTATATCAGCAATTTTATATATGTTGATATAAAATAAAATAAAATCAATATTAATTGTTAAAGAAAAAATTGAATAGGCTTTTATGCTCTTTTAACAATATCAATATTGATTTTGTACAGAAGCCGCCATTTAAAAGGATTTGTTATTAAAAGAAAATCAAACCACTTGGCATTCTGCATGCGTTAGAGAGAATAGAAAGCTTCTCTATTGAGGATTATATACCTGTATTAAAATTACCACGACGCTCAAAGCTGTGTTATAAAACTGAAAAAAAAAACGCTTTCATTAATGAAAACAATTTCATTATATTGAAAAGAATTAATGTATAAAAGAAGATCTCGAATATTTAAAATATATAAACGCAATTAAATGAGAAATGATTTAAGTATTATGGTGACATTTATTTAATTTGTGAAAGATTGGATCTGTATACAGATCAGTGATGAGAAAATCATGGCCATGGCCTAGCCATGGCTTGTCAGATTGTATGCTTGGCTCGGGGCGCCGTGGTATTGCAATAAACCTTTTTTAGATCAATTTTGAAACTGATCCTGTGATGCTCCTAGGCGAGTCAAGACGGATCAAGAACCATGCCGAGCTGTGGGACCCTATCATTAAAATCCGAGTATCATCCGTGCGCGATGTATATTCCGGCGAGATTTAGTATTAGTTCGATCGGTAAATTTAGATCTATTCTCATGCGGTAATTGTATATCTGCGTTAAGAAATTAAATTCTTATGAGCTCATATTATACCGTAAGTCCGCACATTCATCTCTGTTAACGCGTGTGGGATATTTGCGGTGATACATATTGAGACTGTCATATGACAAATTCGATTACAAAATTCTGGCAGTGTGCTATATAGCACACGGTCAGAATTTTATAATCGTTACGATCGTTACGTTTTTCTAATGTACAGTTAAAAGGACAAATACACGATTATTGTTCATTTTATTATTAAATTGTATGTGATTCTTATATATTTCTCTCTCTCTTCCCCTTCGACTTTTCCATGCTCTGAGCGAAACACCCCCTCTGCCAGTTTAGTTGCTGAGCAGTCAGATTTCGTCCGTCGTAATACAGACTTATTGAGAATAATTGTTGGAATTAAGTAAAGTATTGAAGAGTTCACTGCCTGGCGCCCAACTAGAGATCAAAGTAATGTTGTGATAGTTTGTGATAAATGACAACCGCTAATTTGAGAATTAAGGTGATTTTATGAGCTGCCGAATAAAAGTTAGCCGAAAACGTGACGAAGTTGTGTTGTGTCGTCAATCGTGAGTACGGTCGCGATATGTATGTACATGTTTTATTACATGCTTATACTTTTAAAATAAATATCAATAAAATTAAGGCTAATGAGAGTCAGCGCAGGAAAAGGTGCTAAGTATTAATCCATGTATACTTCCAATTGGTAAATGTTTTATATCTTCATTCAAAAATCTTGAACGTTTCCACTCTCTTAACTCTTTGGAGTCATTATCAGCAAGTTACATATAATTCAGTATCCATATTGGTTAAGCGATCAGTCTTGGGAACCTGAAAATGACTCAACAAAGACAGATCTCTTACCCAATATGGATTTTGAATTATTTATAACTTGCTGATAATGACTCCAAAGAGAGTGGAAACGTTCAAGATCTTGGAATAAAGATATACATCATTTTCCAATTGGAAGTATACATGGATTAATACGTATGCGCATCTTTTTCCGCGCTGACTCTCATTAGCCTTAATTTTATTGTTATTTATTGTAAAGTTTGAGAGTCTGATTTAAATTATATTTCGTTCTTATACTTTTATTCAATATAGGACATACCTGGCGAATGAAATTATTTCCAAGATAGAACGGTTCCATGCCAAATTTTACCTCCCTTTGTTTTATTTGCAATATAAATTGTAAAATCTAATTGAAATAAATAATGAAATAAATGATATACGTACACTACCGTTTATGAAAGTTTCGGACACTCGTATAAATTCTAACAAATGTTCATGTAAACAATTAAAATATTATAAAGTATCAAATACGTTACATTGTTAGATATTAAAAGACCAATGCAATCCCTTAAGTTAAATAAGATTTTGTTACTTTTAACTTCGACTAGCACATCCCCTGCGCGCGCTACGCGCGCACTCCTCCATTATACTATCCTTTTTAGACATTATGAAATATAATATTACGAATCTGGATTTAAAATGTTTGAATAAGAAAAATGACCGAATCATTATGGCGGTTTGAAAATTTGAAAATTCAAAGTGGTTGAATCAATATGGCGGATGGAATTCTTTAGTCAAATACCATACAAAATTTTATAATAAAATTATTTATTATCGAGTAGAGTATTGATAGTATAATCGATAAATTTTAAATATTCTTTTTTGATATATAAAATAAAAAATAATTTATAAAACATTTTCTAGCCTATATATCTATACTTATGAGGTTAGTATGTGGTATACATAAGTATCTTAAAATAAATATAAAAGTATAATACAAGAAATTGCTGTTTGTTAAAGTCTCAATTTTTTGCATAATCATTCGATTAAATTTATGCAGGTGTCCAAACTTTCACAAGCGCTAGTAAAATTACACATAGAAGAGTTAAAATCCTATATAAAATTCTGTTGTAATTATTTACTTGTTCATGTAAGTTCTCATGGAAATTATAACTGGACAATTTGTAAAGAATCGCTACTGTCTCGTTTATCTGAAATTATTTTTATATAATATAATATAAAAGTTTGTAGTAAAATCGAAAATTTTACATTGATTGCAATGAATAAGATTATGTCATTTGGATGAAAACTTTAATATATATAATTTCATTGTTGCATAATTATTATGTGTGTGTGTGTATTTGTGCTTATTATTCTAGTTATAAATGATTAGTAATGTTTTAATTTTAATATACCTTATCGTAAACAGTTTGACATACGTAGTTTAATGCGAGAAAGAAGATGGTATTTATAATTTGAAAATTTACATTTATGATCAAGAATCTATGATCAGATATCCATATAGTACCAGTATTTGTAAACAACAAATACATATGAATGAAGAAAGTCATAGTTTCTGTAAAGAGCAGTAGCATTTGTAGTGACATTTGTATGTTGAATACTTTGTTTAGTTTGCGTGATATAAGGCATAACTGTAGGTGGACGTGTCTGTAAATAAATCATAATTATTATAATTATTCAAATTATAAACATACGAGAGGAACTAAGCAAAATATAATATTTGTGTAAAGTTCGATTCAAACTATAATCGTAATTTACGATTGGTACAAAACGTGCAATTATTTCACACATTTGAAATTAATTATTCTTGTGTATATATATATATATATATATATATATATATA
>NW_017300074.1:691527-702688 GCF_001594075.2 Trachymyrmex cornetzi | reverse complement strand
TTATTTATTTTTGTATATATATATATATATATATATATATATATATATACATATATAAATGTATATTATACATGTACAGATACATATAGAACGTCCTATTTCTACATTTGCTTTAAAACATCTCGGAAAGTGTAAAAGATACAAAGAAACAATTCAAATAAAAATAGAACGATTTCCAGGTGGACTTTTATTAATTATATCAATTTTTTGTTATATTATTTTTTTCCTTATTTTTCATCCAGGTATCACTTTATCCTTATTGTTTACTGATCATTAAATATGGATGACATGGCACCTGGGAAGTAGCCGGGTGGGAATCTGAACATGTCGTAAAAGTTATGAAGACGTTTTCGGTTTTTAAAATGGAATTATATAATTTTATCAACATAATACGTCGCTCCTCTATTTATTTTACATATAAAAGTATTACTGTAAAAATCCAATTACGAGAAACTTTGTACTTTATTCTGGCATACTATCTCCTATAATATCGTGTAAATTGATTTCTTTATATTTTTACCTCAATACATTTGTATGAACAATGAAAAAAACTGTATTTTATAAAAATTCATATAACTTCATTAAAAATTGTGAAATTAATCATCATAAGTTTTTGATGTCTCTAGCAAGAAAAAAATAATATGATCAAAATACGTCCACCTTGAACCATTACACTCTCAAAAACATTAAAAAAAATTTTTTATACTTTTCGAGATGTTACGATCAGAAAGTTAAAATGAGGCACACTGTCTACATAAATATGTACGCGCCCATGTGTGTACACATAATTTAAAAAAAAAATTACATTATAATCCATATATAACGCATGCGACTCTTAGCTCCTGTTATCCGATGATTCACTAAAAGGTATCTGTTTTGTCTTCCATAATCTGCATTATTTTCGAAAAGATCGGGATAGAGTACATGTAAACGATCATTGACTTGATGAAATCTGGAACCTACGTATCTGAATAAAAAGAGTTTAGTTTTTTTCTTTAAAATTAAGATTTTTGCATTATATACGTATATTTTTAACAAATACTCAAAGTTAGACTTAAATTAGAATTTTGTTATTTACTTTTTGTGTTTAAATATGTTTCTTATATATTTGCCATACATGTATAACAGTATAAAATTTTATTATTTTTCTATTTAAGTTTTTTTTATAAAGCATTCTTTGCAATTTCTATGCTAATGATATGATAAAATGTTTTTTGAAATTACCTAAAGTATCTTAAAGAATTTAAATAGTTTTAAAAGGTCTTGTTCAGATTTTGAACATTTTGACCCATACTGTCAATAAAAAATTGCTTATGAAGTAACGGATACATATGTATATACTAACCTAATGATAGATGCCCAAATTAAAGCACTTAAGAAATGGACATATCTCGGGTAATTATATACCAGATAATGCATATGAGTGAAATATAAACCAAAAAATAAAAAGGAATCGGTGTTTAAAAAGGAATATTCAAAATTAAAATAAAGCGTTATTGATAAATCCAAAGATATGAATACAATCCATCCGATTATTATTCGAATTATCTTGTTACGCAGCTGTTGGTATTTCTTTGGCGCTCCGAGTGCTTCCAATGTGTCGTCTACTATTGAAAGTTCATGTAAGCACCCATTCAATTCCTTGAATAAATCGTATTAATTTATTATGCGATACAAAAATGAATTATTACGATTTTATATTGAATAAAAATTGTTATTGCAATATAACAATTTTTGTAGGAAATATGATGGATAAGGAATTATCGAAATTCGATTAGCATTTGAAACATAAGATTTAAAAAAGTTTCGTTAAAAGCTGACTTAAGAAAGTAACATAAAAGCAGAAATATTAATTTAACAAACATATTTCGTCTACAATAAATAATGATACAAACATTAAAATTAATGTGTTCAGAAACTTTTATAAATTTCTCTGATAGCACGGAAAGTTTCAGTGTTGCTGGGAGCTTCCAATGTCTCAATTGCTTATTATCACATTTGTAATATTTGTGAGATTATCTTCTTTGAAATATTACAATTCTAACATTTCTGCAATTACCTAGATTAAAATCTTGTCTGAAAAGTTCCTGTAATGGATAATTCTTTCAACGTTTCTAATATAAAGTTTCTGATAGATTTCTGAAACTCTCAATTAATAAATGCAGCTTACAACTATATTAGATATCGCGAACATTCGATATAGAATCACTCGCAGATTACCAGAACTGTAGTGTTATCTACTTGATCGCTAAATCTCATCTTAAAACTTTGGATAGTATGTTAATATTACAGCAAATCGTTATATAATTAAAATAAGATTATTTAATCTCCTTCCATGTGTCCGGAGTGTCGAGTATGTATAACGCGCGGAAAATATTAATTTTGATATTTTATATTATATAAAGCTTTAATATAATATATATATCGCTAAAGGTAAAGCAAATGTAATGAGCTTCAAATACTTCTCCTCATATTTTTTATTTTTAGTTTTGAAATAAAGTCTTTTTTCAAAGATAACTTTGTGCGTGAGTTAACTATGATTTAATAATATATTATACAAATAAATCTATTATTAACAATATAAATATAAAAATGCTGCGGTTTAATAATACATTTGCTCTTTTATTAACGATATTTATTCCAGTGCACATACGGGGCTGAGCAAAATACATCATTAAAATATTTTTAATATTTAATACTTTTTATTACAAAATACACAATATTTTCAACCTTTTGATTTGAAATACAAATTATTTCAAATCGAAGGAGACTGAAAGTAATTTGTACTTTACAATTCAAATACTAGCTAATTAATATGATTGACATGTCAATTATACTAATTAGTATTTGAATTATTAAATACAAATATATTTCAAATCAAAAGGCTGAACATATTTTGTACTTTGTAATTCAAATACTAATTAAGATTGACAGTATTTTGTATTTTAAATACTTTAATGGTATATTTTGCCTACCCCTGCCCGCAAATACACATTTTTTGTACATTTCTGCAATGTTTTAAATGAAACTAAAGAGGACATTGCATCAACATCACCGAAAGATTTTACAAACATTTTCGTAATATTTCAGAATTGTTTTTTGCGGACCGACGCGGACATTTTGACGTTGCCGCAATCTTGCAGAGACTTCTCAGAAACATCACGTAACTGCGATAGTTTCAATGCTTCAATGTTATATTCGTGCAACGTTAAGAAATCCTTCTGTGCTATCAGAGTTGTATTTGCTTATAATTGTGAGATTAATATACCTTTCATGCTGATTCAATGAAATAAATGATGAAACTAAAGTTAAGATATTTTATAAAAGTCAAGTAATATTAAGAATTATGAGTATGTATTAAAACTTTTACCTTAAAGCGAAAAAAGCTAACAAGTATCGATGCAATCGCGGTAATGCCTATAATGTATGATCGTGACGACACTAGTAGTGGCAGTTCGATGTAGTATGAGTAATAAAAGGAACACGTAAAAAAACTCCATACGACCAAAGTATATAGGCACGAGAGATTCGGCCTAGGTTGTCCGAGAGGATATTCGAACACGAACAAATTCCAGAATGAGCCAGTGGTCAGTAATGGTGCCAGCGCTGATTGTAGCGTTTCTGTCATAGTTCCCAAGTCGTCGACAAGTAATTTCAATTAGTAAGTCACGAGACACAAATGCGTTTTAATATTTTTCGTAAAAGTTTCAGAAAGAGTTTGTTTCTACGGATCCTCTAGTAATTCTGTGAGAATTGCACTGTAAGGTACGTACATTGGAAGATAAAATATATATAATGTATCAGTTATAAAATATCGAGCGAAGGAATAAAATATACAGATGATACTAGATTAGATTATTTTCTTTTAGTAAAATTTTTATATATATGTATGAATTATTTATATTATTGTATGCATTATTTATGTGTATATTTTATAGGACATAAACGAATACAAACGTAGCTAGTCCTTGTAATAATATTACGTCTTAGTTCAAAGGTGTTTAATGGATCTTTTATGATACTTTATCCGCGATACGATTCTATATATCTACTTGAATTTAAGCTGATAATTTTGATAAATTTATAGAAATTAATGCGCAAAATATATTTTTCAAAAATTCAAAGTGCGTAAAATTATTTTCGTAATAATACAATTAAATAATAATGTAATTTGTTAAAATAACCAATAAGGAATAAAGATCTTGATGGTCGAAGCTGGATCTTTAATACTTTAAATAATTCCAAGTGAATTTGTATACCTCTACCATAGTATATGTAAATACACATATAGGTACTATATTTATAGTCATTTGAACTGCGCATCAAAATCTTTCTGGATTTATAAAACGCAACAGAATTACTATAGTAATATAACAATTAAATTTGATGCTCAAAAGGCATTTATTAAGAAGATTTTTATATGCAATATATATATATATCAAGTGATGACGAAGTAGCGTCGCGACGCCTATAAGTACGTAAAAATATGAAATAGGCTGCTTGACATGATGCGTGAACGTTATTGCGTATATGTATATGTTCGTGCCACTGCCAAATTCATGACGCTACTGCTAGCTTTTTCTAAGTACATTCTGAGTTACGCATAAAGTGCATAACGTATCGTTTTATCCTTCTTTATTATTTGGTGAACAACAAGGATAAATGATGCATCATGCGCTTCATGCGTAACTTGGAACGCACCCTCTATGAGACATCAACAAACTTTAGATTAAAATTACTCAGAAACTAAAACCGCAATCAAAAATCTAATACACTTTTATTATAGTACAACGACAGCGGGATCCTACGATTGCCACCAGTCTGAATAAAATTGATGCAGTCGATACCGAGATATAAAGATCGAGTCCCAAAAAGAGTTCAGATTTTCAGATTTTTTCAATTACACGTAGAAACATATACATGTGAAGCGTTTTGTCGATTAAATTGCCTTTCACAATGTTTTCAAGTGCACTAGTGCACTATTGCAGTATCATCTGGCTAGATGATTTTTCAATGAGTCATTGCTATGTGAAAACAATAAAAATTTGTGAAAAAACTTAGTGGCCAGGTTTTTTTGCATGTGAGTGAAAACATTGACATTTTGACGACAGTTACTATTTTGCAACGATAGAAACAGCTATTATATAATCTTTTTATGTGCAGTTGTTGTCTTAGAGCTGAACGAATATCATATATTTACACACAGATCGAAATAATACTGAATCATTTAAAGATAGTAAATAGGATGTTAATATTTACACGAGATAAACACATTCGATCTTTCCATACATGAAATGTATAACGTTTCCATATTTTGCGCAATGTGAAATCTATTGTTTTCTAATTCATGTTCCATTACAACTATTTATGGTTTTTAAACAGAGCTCGGTCTTATTTCAAATAAATTTTTTTAAAATATACATTTTAAATAAAAAGAACTATTTAATATTTATTTTTTAAAACAAGTTCATGTTGATTTTCCATCTGGTTTGCGAAGGGTTAATATAAGATCTCTAATTGTGCTTAGGACGATCTTAAATATAAGATTTATCTATGAATGCCACCTTTATTAATCAGCTAACTAAGTTTATGATAATTAATATTTGTGTTATTTTCAGAGTGGAGAAATGTTGAACATTTTTAGAAGAAAATCTAAAAAGGATTATATAAAAAACTAGCAAAGCAAAATAAAATCCATCATCGATATACAACATTTTAGAACACCGTTTAGTTCGTAACATTTGAAAAGAGCAATCTCGAACGTCAGAAATTGTCAGAAATGTCGAGGTCTCTTATCTTCGTAATCTATGTAAAATGGATTGCTTGAAGTTACTGGAAACTCTTGATATATTTGGCTGTGTTGGTGTTTGTATAAGTGCTGAAAGTTCGCAACTGCTGCAGAATTCGCTACTCATTTTGCAGACAGAAAATCATTTTCGAAAATGTTATTATTGGGGTAGAATCAATGGGATACAAAACGATTATCATATCGCATATGGTTTTGAAAAGGATTGCATGAATGGTCAAGTATATTATTACAGGTAAGAATTTCTTGTATTTCGCGAATTAAAGCTCTGTTGAGATAAGGACAAGTTTATGATATATTAAACAACTCCATATAATTTGTGTAAATATTAATAAAAAAATATTCGTTAATTAATTAGAATGTTAATATTTTGAAGAAGAGTTAATTAATCTATAAAAGAGAGAGAGAGAGGTCTTCTTTTAATTTTAGTTTTAGGCCAATTAAGATATAAATTTTGATAACACATATTTCCAATATTAATAACAAAATAAATAAATTTTAATAACATACTTTCTTTTTGCAGTATTGATTGTATGACTTGGCTATTGCTGCCAAAAGCAACAAAAAGTGCACGATTCCTGAGCCCCCTGGCGATTAATATATTCGAAGGCGATCCATCTATCGTCACAAATGTTTACGATGTTAACCCACCGTTTCCGCCAAATGAGGATCCTCAGATTTATTATGACGTAATTGCGAAATGATTTTTCTTTTAAATTCTCTTCGTGAAAAATCGAGAAATTGATTGAAAAATTGAACTCAAGAAATTTATCGTGAGAATTGAGCTATTTTGAATATTAATGTAGCCTAAAAGTATTTTAAGTTATTTTACAGAGATCTAGTTTAATTCTAGTTTAATCTAGTAAAATGAAAAAATGTAAAACAGTATTTTACAGAGACCTAGTTTAATTCTAGATTAATCTAGTATAATGACAAAAATGTAAAACGGTGTTTTAGGGTCCCATGCCGAAGGAATTGAAAGAGGAGGATCGTCTTGCGGCCACTGTGGAACTAATCACGGAGGACGCTGCGATCATTCCACGAGGTGCCTGGTTTAAATGTCCGAATGGCGACGTAATCGAGAATTCGAGTTTCAGTGGTCTTTGTGAAGTAGACGCCTCGAATTTGAAATCCTTCTTGCACGCCCGTCCCCCGAGGGAGAAGTGGAACGCGAATTTATCTTCCCGACCCGATTACAATTACGCGTTGGATTTTTTGGACAGCCTAGATATGGATGTCCCTCAAGGTGCAATGAATTTAAAAAGAAAAAAAAATTGAAACGAAATGTTTAGTCCAATATTACAATATTATAAACGGTAAAATTTGACACAGCATTGTTTCAACTTTTCTTGGGTTTCTAATCGATAATTTATTAGATGTACAACATCTATAATAATAGTAATAATAACTTTATTATTTTTATGTTCAATCTTCATAATCCGTTCTTATCTTAAGATTAAGTAATGCCTCAAGATACGGCACCGTGATTGATTTCTAACACTTTAAGATTGTACTTAAGACAATCTTAAATATAAAAACCAACTATAAAAATACCGAGAGAAATCTATATCTCCGTTTATTAATTTTTAGGATGTTGGAATCTGCAGTTTCTCTTAAGCGGCCGCATAACCATTTTACATAGCTTGTATTGGCATGGCATGACTTTCTTCCATAAGTTGAACTCCCCGCATTACGGATTTTTGTATGTCGGACATGGGAAGAAGAATCTAGACCTTCCGTTCATGATTTGATGCGAGATAAATGACTATAAAAGTACAAAATGTCGCGTGTATGAGATATTAATAAATAATAATTCAAATTATAAGCGTAACTGTATACAACGTGATGACGATATCGTTTAGCTTATTTTAATGTAATATCTAGCAAATTAATTAGTATAAAAAAACCTAGTTGCATATTGCAAGTTGTATAATTTTTTTGAGAAGCAACTGTGTATTTTTTTTATCCCGATTGATTCTTCTCATTATTCTGTTCATAAAAGTATTAAGATACGATTATTAAAAAGATTAATAGTTTATGAGATATTCTATATTTCACGTAAAATGTCCCAAAATAAAGTATAAAATGTCTCATAAACTTTAATTTTTTGATAACTCTATTTTAACGTTTTTATATGTAGAATAACTACAAAAATCATATATAAAAAATAATCGTATAATTCAAATTAAAAAAAAACAAAGATAATCTTTAAATCTTCGAAAATACTCCCTTAAGAAAAAATTAAAAAAAAATTCATTATATTATCTTTGATACTAAATGAATATATAATGATGAATATGAAAAAAATATCATATTTTGTTCTTAGAAATCATAGTTTTATATTATAAATAATATAGTCTGTAATGTGTGAGATAATGCAGTGAATTGCAAAATCAATGCACTGGGTTGAATGATAGGTTAATCGATAAGCGCATCAATATAATTCGTAACACTATTGTCCTTAACGTCCGCTTTCTGTCACGAAAATACATTGCTTGTCGGTATTCCTGTCTGACTGTGTTCGCTTTTAGTGACATCCTCTCGAATTCGCGACATTAAATTTCGTGTTTCCTGCGGAATGCATGCATCCTCGCGTCGGTCCGTCACCCAGCATTCCGTGAAAGGAAACTTGGCATAGCGATTGGCATAACTTACGAGGAAACGAGTTTGGGGAGCTGTATCGAATATCCCTGATAAGCCAATTTTATGTCGTAGTAAAAGAGAATAAAATGCGATTCTCTTAATATCAATTTAACTTTAATACTCAATCAGCTATCAATCAGGTATCAAACGCTGGTGAAAAAATTTATATGAAATTATTCCACGTTTTAAAACATTTTAGCGAAATTGATGAAAATTTGTTGAAATTTCATTAAAAGTGAATTCTTCAACTGATATACTAAAAAATTGCTAAAATTAAAATGAAATTTCTCTGAAATTTTACTAAAAACTAATTTTTTTTGAAATGCTGAAATTTTGTTGAAAACGTCCAAAATGTTTCAGGGAAATTTTTCCATCAGAGATTTAATGTCAAGAAAACGATATAAGGTAGAGTGATGATTTTTCATCCATTTCTCGCGATAATATTTATGTTTCTGAACAGCACATATTGAATATTCAAAGGTTATGCTTATGTTATCAAGAAACAATCCTGATTATATAATGTAGAATACGATCCACTTGGCGCTATATAAATATTTGGAAGCTTTTGATTGACTAATCGGAAGAAGGAATTTTATTAACTAAAATAAAAAAATGCTTTGAAGAGTTCGTAGCATTAAGTGAACTGTAGTCGTAATTGTAAGCATTTTATTGCAAAGAGATTGTTTGCCATTGTAAAAATTTGTATATTATTTTAAAATTGAAACTGATAGAATAGCTAATCAATTGTGAGACATTAGAAAGATGTTCCACTTATTGAGAAAAATTTCTGATTAAATGGACAAACCAGAAAATTCTGGTTATATCAATCAGAATTCTAATAATCTTAATTAAAATTATAATAGATTCATTTACATTAGATCAGAAAATTTTTATTTGTTTACTTTCAATCAGAATTCCAATTAATACAACCAAATTCTTTCCAGTAAATATATAATATATGTCAGAAATATCCCAGATAGCCAAGCTCCTTATTGTAAGAAAGAATTCTTTCTTGAAGAGATTATAAGAAAATTATAAGAAAGAATTCTTTCTCTCGAAGAGAAACTTGTGCTATTTGAAATAGTTGCTTGATACAAGTTTCTCTTCAGTTGCCATACAAATGTCCACAATCTATTTGTAAGAGGGATCTGTTGCCTGAGTATTGTTATTAAATTGTTTGTAATCGTTGGTGACCATAAAAATCAACAATTCAATAGACAAAAGTAGAAATCCCCTGATAGCAAAATGTTAGCAATTTGGGGCTAAATTGGCAGCAAACTCCATCAGATTTTGACTACAAAACCATAGTCATCTGTGTCCGCATTTGGCTATGCATTTGTCGACAAAGCTTGCCAGCAGATTGGTGGCAGAAACCGAGCAGAGTCTGCTCGAATCAGATTCTGCTCTCAATCTGCTCTCAATCTGCCGTCAGGTTATGCAAGACTTAGTTCGGTTTCTGCTACCAATCTGCTGGCAAGCTTTGTCGACAAATGCATAACCAAGACAGGTGTGCTATTTCATTTGTGCGTTTTCGTCGTACGACAAATGTGTGCACAACAGAGAGTTCCTCGGATCTCTCTATCTTATAGCCAATTAACAGGCTTGAAAAATTTGTCGTATGACAAAAACGCACAAATAAAATATCACCCTAGGTATGCGATAATGGGCAGCTTTTCTATCATAAGCGGGAATGTGATAATTCAAAAAAATATCGAGAAATTGTGGAGTTGCGCATAAATTATACATTAGCAGCGAATTTTTTGAACTACTGCATTGAAAACAAATTTACTGAATTTTATTAAATATTGGTTTTAATAGCGCTAACAAAATGTTTACTACGCTCCAATTTTTATTTTCGCCAAGATGTACTCCGATTCTGTAATTTTTAACAACAGTTCGATATTGTTATATCTTATTATTGTATAATTAACACTAAATATTTGAAATAATAAGATAATATCAAATATGTTCCATGTATAACAATGTAATGACAAAGGTGAGGTATGGTATTCTCATAAATAATTACCCGGAGCTCGACAACGATCGTGAACGTTCATCGACAAGATCGTGAGAAAATTCAATTGTCACACGCATTGTTTTACGCACGATCAATTCCGCGTCGTTGTCCCGAAAAAGCATCGCAGACACTTATCGCACTCGCGCGTTTGAATTCACGAAATTGACGACGAAAGACGCTATACGTTTGCGCGAGGAGCCGTGCTACGAGTCGCGTGAAACCCGTTGAACAGCGTCACAACGCGCGGAATTTTCGATGGACTGTATAATTTACTGCATAAAATACTATCCCGAATGCCAAGACGACACATAATAAATCAAAAATGAAATGCGTACCTGACAAATCCGATCCAATTACTCAGCCTTGCCTTTGTGTCCGAACAGTGACGACGGAAAGTTCATTCGCGGCCGTTGCTGGACACTTTGAAGATCCATTGGCTAGGCATCCTCCGCTTTCGTTTTCTCCCTTTACTGCACCTGAAACACATTACACATGCATGAGATTCAATACGCACGAAAATATATATTCTCATAATTTCGACGAAAAGAAACACAAGATTCACCTCATTAGCCTCCGATATTCCGCGAACGCGGCTGACTTCGCGATTCCACTGTGCTCGATCGCAACGAAAAGCACGAAAGAGGCGATCGAGAACATTCATCGACAAGATCGCAAGTAAATCCGGCTTCCGCACG
>NW_017300074.1:653158-690538 GCF_001594075.2 Trachymyrmex cornetzi | reverse complement strand
GCGACAAATGTGTGCAATATAATTCGTTTCCGACAGCGGCGGGGGATTATTTGTGCGTGAGATAATGCGTGCAGAAGCCGGATTTACTTGCGATCTTGTCGATGAATGTTCTCGATCGCCTCTTTCGTGCTTTTCGTTGCGATCGAGCACATTGGAATCGCGAAGTTAGCCGCGTTCGCGGAATATGGGAGGCTAAATGAGGTGAATCTTGCGTTTCTTTTCGTCGAAATTATGAGAATATATATTTTCGTGCGTATTGAGTCTCATGCGTGTGTAATGTGTTTCAGGTGCAGTAAAGGGAGAAAACGAATGCGGAGGATGCCTAGCCAATGGATCTTCAAAGTGTCCAGCAACGGCCGCGAATGAACTTTCCGTCGTCACTGTTCGGACACAAAGGCAAGGCTGAGTAATTGGATCGGATTTGTCAGGTACGCATTTCATTTTTGAGTCATTATGTGTCGTCTTGGCATTCGGGATCGTATTTTAGGCAGTAGTCATGCCAGTCCATTCCGCGAAAATTCCGCGCGTTGTGACGCTGTTCAACGGGTTTCACGCAACTCGTAGCACGGCTCCTCACACAAACGTATAGTGTCTTTCGTCGTCAATTTCGTGAATTCAAACGCGCGAGTGCGACAAGTGTCTGCGATGCTTTTTCGGGACAACGACGCAGAATTGATCGTGCGTAAAACAATGCGTGTGTTCATATTTAAATAAAGGTTGATAGAATATTCTATATATGTTCCTTAAAGATACATGCACATTTCTTTAATATCGTAAAATAATTTGTGCTAATTACAGCTTTGGCTAAAAGTACTAAATATCTTGTTAATCTGTATTTAATTTTTTAGTTAATAAATTAATTTAAGACACTACTGTTACTGCAAATTATCTGTGTTTCAGAAATTCTTTAAACTTACGATCATGGTTTGATAAAATAACATACGAATTGTTAGAAATAAAAAACATAAAATAAGTTTCAGAAACATAATTAAAATACAAAATCGTAGAAATTGGTAAAATGCAGATACGACTTGTTTAAAATAAAAAATATAAAATAGTTTCCGGAAATTTATATAAAATATTAAGTAAGAAATAAGTCAGAAGTGTAGTTATTTAAAATAATGAATACTACTCGTATATATAAATAATTCTTTTAATTTTTTATTTAAATTATATACTTTAATTTTCGTCACTTTTACGAATATATAAAAATTTTTTAATGGTTCTTACGTGTATCTTGAATATTTTTAGAAAGTATTTGTAAAGTTGTATATTTATTTCAAATTATATATAAATTGTTATAAATAAATATTGTTAACAAAATGGGAAGTATGTACTTTTTCATACAAAAATGTAAAACTCTGAAACAAAAGTATCAACTTTAAGATATTGAAATATACTTTTCCTTTAAATTTTTTGTTTCAGAGTTTTACATTTTTGTATGAAAAAGTACATACTTCCCATTTTGTTAACTATATTTAGTTATAACAATTTGTATATAATTTATTATAAATATACAATTTTACAAATACTTTCTAAAGGTGTCAAGATATACGTAAAAACCATTAAAAAATGTTTATATACTTGTAAAAGCGACAAAAATTAAAGTATACAATTTAAATAAAAAATTAAAAGAGTTATTTATACGAGTAGTATTCATTATTTTAAATAACTACACTTCTGACTTATTTCTTATTTAATATTTTACATAAATTTCCGGAAACTATTTTATATTTTTTATTATAAACAAGTCGTATCTGCTTTTTACTAATTTCTACGATTTTGTATTTTAATTATGTTTCTGAAGCTTATTTTATGTTTTTTATTTTTAATAATTCGTATATTATTTTATCGAGCCATGATCGGCATTATACGTAAGTTTAAAAAATTTCTGAAACAGATAATTTGCAGTAACTGTAGTGCCTTAAATTAATTTATTAACTGAAAAATTAAGTAATGATTACAAGATATTTAGTACTTTTAGCCAAAGCTGTACGTAGCACAAATTGTTTCACGATATTAAGGAAATTTGCATGTGTTTTATATTAAGAACGTATATAGAATATTCTATCAATTTTTATTTAAATATGAATCATTAAAAGGAATAATAAAAAATGAGATATAATGTTGGAATATCAAAAATACCCCACGCGAATAATTACGTTTAAAAGAAGATTGTGCTAGAGATGCCACGAAGCAAAACGCGAAATGTACGGCGATACCCGTTTGTTAAAATAATGTAAAATACGAATATTTGAATAAACCGTGAATATTTTTTATACGCAATAATTGGGTATCTGAACGGCGCCCGCGGAGCAGCGAGGGGACGGATCGCGCGACAAAAAGCGAGGGGGAGCGGGTCGCGCGACGAAAAGCGAGGGGGAGCGGGCCGCGCGGTGCCGTGGTCGACTAGGTCATCACTTCGGTATGTGCTTGGCGACCACGGGACGAGGGCGAGACGGACGTGTGGCACTAGGGTGCAGCGCATTAATCTACGAAAATGAGATATTCGTGAACGCAAATTGATGATCAATTACGTAAGGATGCACAAATAGTAATGTTACTCAAAACCGAGGGGTCAACCACTACTTAAAAAATGTACAGCGATTGCTAATTATGGCAATACAATATTTTATTGCTAGCATTGCTATTGTAATGTTAGTATTGTTTTCGTATTGCCAGCAATACTGCTTATTCCTAATATTTTTATTTTATTATTAGTATTGTCACAGTATTGCCAGTATTGCCAGTATATATGGAATTATATTAATATAAAAAAGATGGCCATACGGATATGATTATCATAAGCTTCAGAATAACTACAAAAATGCTCTACTTATAAAAATTATTAGAGAAATTACAACCTATATGGCCATCTTATATACATATATATATATCCGTATGGCCATAATATTACCCAAGTTTACTCTAAAGTTATGGGATTATATTAAAATAAAAATTATAATATATAATATATTATATATTATAATATATTTTATACTTTATTTCTACTTTCTAATTTTTTTTAAACTTTTTGAATTTTTTTTAATTTCTGCACGTCCTTTTTTATTAATTGTGAACGAATTTGTACCATTTAAAGTTATCGGTTCATGTATTACATATCTTTTATCAACTTCTTGAATATCATCTTTTTTTGATCGTTTGAATTCATCTAAATTAGTACACAAAAATTTAATTTTGCACATATTTTGTTTTACATGTAACACCCTTCCTATATACCATTCTGTATCATAATAAATAGAATAATATTTTTCGCATTCAATCTTTAACTTTTAACTTAATGTTTCGTTCATAACGTTCATGTTCATACCATGAATTCGGTATAATCTATCATTAGATAATCTAGTTTTATTTTGATACATTCAACAAAGTGAAGACTTTCGTACAGTATATTTTTTTCCATTAACATTTACGTTTAAAAATAAATCTTTATTATTTTTTGTATGGCTAGTATAATCTTTTAAATTAAATCTGTTTGATTTTTAAACATTTTGATATATCACTTTCTAAATTTTCAAAATCTTCTTCGAATTCTTCATTAGCAGATACAATATCATTATTTTGTTCTTGTATAATATTATCATTGTCCTTTTCATTATTTTTCTCTTCATCAGTGAAATACCGAATTTTGATCATTTCAAAACTTTCCTTTATTTTTTCTTCATTCATGTTCATTTCCAATTCTACTGCAATATTTAGTGCATCGGTTTTAGCAGTATTCAAAATATATATGTATATGTAAAATTTTTTTTGTAGATGAAATTTCATCAAATTTTAAAACTGCATGTGAAGAAATTCCTAATCGATTATTTTCTTCTTGTGGAAATCGAAATGTATTTCCTTAAAATACGAATATATATTATTAAAAATAATTAAACTTTTATAATTGTCTGTGTAATGTAATGAATCCTGGAAAGCTAGAAAAAGCACTTTAAAAAAATAGATATGGATCTATAAAATTGTGTATCCTTTAATTCTTAATATATTTTCAAAAAATCAATATTTTTAAATAATTCATTTTTTTTTTGAGAAAATTCAAACAGTGATATATACAATAAAAAAACAATTATAAAATTAATCAATAGTTTTGGAATAAGCTTTCAGAAAAAATTCAAATCTTTAAAAAAAGCCAGATAGATGAAATTTTTTATAGCCTCGATACCATTTAGCTTTCTAGAATTAAATTGACATTATAAATTAAACTTACTTAAGTCAGTACTTATTTCGTTTAAAATTTGCAATCGATTTAAACGTCTCAAAATACCTAATAAATTAAAATTAACTATTGTTGAGAAAGTATAGACGTCGTAGATCTCATTTGTCTGAAAATTTGTTCGCATGGTTGACTGCTATACAGGGTGTTTGATAATTAATGAAAAATCTTTTGCATAGGGGCAAAATGGACTAAACTAAGAAGAAAAGTCCTCTACAATTTTGCAATTTTTGCAATAGTTAACAAGATATTAATTCCTAAAAATTGCCGAAAATTAATTTTCAATAATTTTTTACTTAAAAACTATCAACTTTACAGAAAAACTGTAAGAGACAAAAATTGTTTATTTCCTTTTCATAAAGTTTTGAGAATTTTTTTAGAATTTTTTAATACCGTATTTTCTCATTGTTGGTAAAAATAAGAAAATGCAGTACTAAAAGTTGATAAAAAATTCTGAAAAAAATTCGTAGAGCTCTTTGAGAATATAGTAAACAATTTTTGTCTCTTACAGGATTTCTGTAAAGCTGGTAGTATTTGAGTAAAAAATTATTGAAAACTAATTTTCGACAATTTTTAGTAATTAATAACTTGTTAATTATTACGAAAATTGTAAAATGGCAAAAGACTTTTCTTTTCAGTTTAGTCCATTTTGCCCCTATGCAAAAGATTTTTCATTAATTATCAAACACCTTGTATAACCAAGGTATAAACTGATCAGTTTTTCTTTTTCGTAATTTTTCAATCAATAATCATAAACCATGTGCATTTAATTCTATACTTGTGTAAGCATTAGAAGTTATAAAATTTTAACAATGCTGCAGTTGTGTGTGTTTTCTTGTAATCATCTTCTCTACAATCTTAAAAAAAATGTCGCGTGCCATATGAAATATATGCGCTCTTATCAATTCTTAATATTTTATTTAAAAAATGATTTATTAAATACGAAGATATCAGGCGTTTCGGCTTACATACGAGCCATCCTCAGTGTATCTGATCCATATACAATAAGACATTGTTAATTAATATACATATTGTTATTAATATACATATTGTTATTATTGTTATTAACATATTGTTATTAATATACATATTAATATACATATTGTTAATGTACAATAAAACATTGTTAACAATAATAAAGCATTGGTATGCGTTTCAGTTGCCGGCAGTTGCAGCGTTTTGAACTTTCCGCCTGCGCGGTCGTCCATCGTCGTTCGCCGAGACGGCGTCGGATGGCGCCACCAGTCTGACGAGTGTCGGCGCACTTCAACTTAACCTACCGGGAAAGACGCACAAGCGCAGTCGAAGCGACCAAGTCGGAAACGCAGTGACCCGGCGTCTCGACGAGTGAAGTGTCCGTTGATTGCGGAGTGATCCTGACGTTGAGGCTTGTGCCTTCTTGCGGATCTGACGAGGATATCACGCCGCGTACGGTGAGTGCTAGTGAGTAATCGCGTCGTGCTCGCGAATCCGGCATTTCCGTCACTTCGGCCGCGAGGACTCCGCAAAATTTGCGAACGCGTCCGGTCGGCCCGGAGGGAAGCCGGCTTCGCGAGGACTGATCAGGGCTGATCGCCCGGATCTCCCGGACGATCACATGGAGGATCTCGGGAAAGTCTCGAACACTCGTCTTCGATCCGACTTGAAATACTCAGTATCGGTCCAGTCGGATTGCTTCTGGAAAAAGCACTTTTTTTTCTCTCTTTTGAAATTGTTCTCCTCCCAGAGGCGGGTTTTGCTATTCCTACGCGAGTTGAACACACACAAGGACTCTTCCGGGTTTTCTGAGAATTTTCTGGAAATACTGCGTATTTCTCAAGACTCTCCGCGAAATAGGAATCGTCGTGACGATGAAATATTGAAATATTTAACAGGAGCACGAACCTATTTCCGTTGATTATTAAAATGGAAATTTATGATAAATAAATAACACGCATATTGAATAAATTGTAGAATAATATCGAGATTTTTGTCGAGTCTTTCGATCGGTTACACCGTTAAATTCTAACAGAAATATTCGGCTTTAATCGTGCACCTAGAATCTAGATGTAAGATATTTATTGTCGTCTCTTGTTTATGAACATTCCCCCTTTTTTGTGTTTACGCGATGGCATTTATGCGACGTGTTGTCGCGCTCGATTCAAGGTTAGCAGGGTCAAAGAGAATTACGGACCTGTCGTTGCCTGGCAAGAAGCACATTTCTTGCTCTCTTTCCCTTTCGAGAAATGTGTAGAGGGCAGTTAATTCTGTCCCAAGTCCATCCATTTGCCATTTTGTTGCTTTGGTGACATCTGTTTGACGCGATAAAAAGTTTATATTAAATGTATAATATGCGCTGAACGTTATGCGTGAGTCGATGATATTTTTGTGGTGTCTCGTACCAAACGGATAGGACGATAAACGAAATATTTAGCACGAACTGAAAAATTATATCTGGATCCGGAAGAGTACATATTTGATATACCTTTGTTTAAAACACAGTATTTGCAATATAAGTGTATTTTGTATTTCGTATTTTAACGGCGTATATGAAAGTATTTTGTATTTAAAATTGAAAAATTGAAAGTTTTCTGTATTTTGTGATTTAGATAATAAAATTGATTGTCGATATCGTAGTATTTGAAATACAAAATACTTTTAATCTTTCGTTATTAATACTAAAATGTCAAATACAAAATACTTTTATGTGCTCCCATAAAATATAAAATATTTTCATGTATTTCGTTAATATATAAAATACAATTGTTTTACATATACTGGTTTTTAAATAAAAGTACTTCAAATACATGCCTCCAGTTAATTATATCTATACACAATATGAACAAAGTGTATTCGGTATTCGTAGTTATTTGATCATTGGAAACATGTCAGAAAGGCGAGTCTATCGCCTTTTAAGAAATTTCAGATAGATGATAACTTGATGATGACATTATATATAAAAGAAATCGATAAGATTCGATTCATTCGAAATTACTAAGTTTCATATAATCAAAAGATTTAGATATTAGGATAAAAATACTATGATGTCCAATAATTTTTCAAGTTTATTTTTAAATCTAAATATTCTTATTATATTTAAATTACCGATCTTATAAAAAGTTAATTTACTTCTTGTAGCAAAAATATATTATTGCTATATTTTTGTTTTTATTAAATTTAAATGTACCATTTAAATATGCTATATTAATTAATTTTAATAAAGCGTATAAATTGAACATTAATATAGTATTTAAATTTAAATGTATTATATATATAACATATTTTTGTCTTTTTAAAACCTATATATTAGAGGCGTGTAATTTATTATTTGCATTTATTAATATCCAATCTCTCTTATTAATATTATTTATACAAATTATTTCTTATTGCTAATTTAATTGAAATAATTGGAGTTTATTCTCTGATCATTCAAGCTCATTTCTATCAATATAGATTAGCTTTAATCTCGAATTAACTTTATTCTTTCTCTTTTCCTAATACTCGTTTGCACCGATGTAGTTTAATTTTGATCTCTGTTCAATTAACTCTTCGTTTTTTTTATAATTCTAAGAATTAAAAAAAGATGAGTAAGTTAAATCGAAATATTAAAATTATTTTACATTTTATAGTTCATCTAATTCTTAGAACTAAAAAAAAATAAAAAGGTAAGTTAAACTGAGATTAAAGGTTAATTTACATTAGTAAGAATAGAAATTACTGATGTTCTTAACTCTTCATGGGCTCATATACTTTTATTTATTTCGTTGGCATTTTGTCTCTTTTATCGAGCTCAAATTTTTTTACTCTTTTAGGCTTTGAAAAAATCTAAACAAATTCAAGATTACTTTTCAATATCTCTATTACATTGCCAAATAGTTATTTAACTCAAATGTTAAAATCTTTATTTAATAAAAGTTGAAATTTGTGCCAAGAAATTTTAGTATAAAATTTCGTCTGAGTCATTAAAAAAGACCTAACGTATCTACGAAGGGTTAAGTTTGTATCACACGTAATTTGTCAGCGAGTTTCAAAATACAGTCATCCTTTCTACCTTCTCTGCGGATGAGAAAATGATCTGTCATTAATTTCGCGATTCCGATAGTCGTGATCGACTTTTCGTGGATCATAAGAGCGGCAATCTCGTCGCGCGGTTTTCGATTCGTTCCTGCGGTTTCGCGATTCCGTTCATCATCCGTGGTGCATACCCTTCGTGTACAGGATAGATTTATTTTTGCACATATGTCGAAGAAATCAATGACTAACCCCAACAGCCTCTCTCTGCTCTCCTCCTCCTCCTCCTCCTGTAGGAAACCCTCTCGGCTGGCTCTTATCTGATTCATATGCGCGGCCCGTACACGTGCGATCGCGTAGCCGATTCCGAGCACGAATCGCGAGTTCCGGTTCCTATTGAAGTAGCATCCTCCGCATCCCGGCGAATACACCACTCGTCTTCGATGTTCTCGTCTTCCTCTTGTATTATCGTGCGTGAATATCGTTTCGTACGTTTTCTTTCGGTATCAGCTTAGATATGACCATACATTATTAAATATTAAAGGAGTTAATAACATTTTGTTACTTTCAATTTCTATATCAAAATGTAAATCATTCTGCACAGTAATAAGATATTTTGTATTTGTGCTGGAAACGATCCACTCAAAAGTTCTTGTTAACGTTTTGTGTTGAATTTTTAACGTACTCGATTAATTTAACTTAATGTGATTATGTTATTTAAATAGTTTAAATTGATATTTAATATTTCTTAGTATCAAAATGACACAATTTATTAGTAAGTGAATAAAAAGTAAAAAAAAATGTATTTTAAAACATAAATTCTAAGATGAATTCTAAAATATAATTTAACTTAATATATCATAAATTTTACTGCAAAAATATGCTTCCACGGTTTGTTTATAAACTGTGTTAGTATTACCCGTTTGTATTAATTTTGTAAAATAATATTTGTGTTCTTCTAACATTTTGTGTTAAATTAACACATAAATATGAATGTATTGTTTCAGACATGTTAAATGTAATAAAAATTTTCCAGTTAGTTTCAAAGTAAACGATGTTCATGTTATGAAGGAAAATGTATCGGGCAAAGAAAGTCACGCACGCGACGTAATTGAAGTGGAAATTAATTATTTAATATATTCTTCTTATCACTATCTATGAATCGTTTCGGCTTCATTTCGAGCTATCTTCGTTGAATAAATCAATATAATTGTTAACGTTGTTTCTCAAGCTCCAAATGGAAAAATAATGAGTGTATCATGTACACTAATTGAAGGCCAAGTGTTTTTAATTCAAAAGTAGTTAAGAATTACAATAAAAATCGTGGATATAGTTATGTGGATGAAAATAATAAATTAATAATAATAGAAAACGTTCATATTAATGTATGCATTTAGTAAATAAAACTAAATTTGAGTGAAATTTAATACATTTTCTTGAGTTTAACTTCATTGATTTAATAAGAAACGACATATTGGATAAGAGTAGTGGCGACCTATAGATATGATTTAAAAATAACTGAAATTGGATAAATTTGTATATAAATATAAATACTTATGAATTCCGCAGTATATATTTCTCATTTTCGGAATGCTTTATAGAGCAGCCTTTATCTTGTCGTTCGAAGAAATTACAGATTTTTACGGACAACTTTCGAGTTTTTCATTATTTCACCGCTCCTATTATTATTTCTCGTCTTTCCGATCTATTTATGCATCGCCGTAAATTAATTTCTTTTGTTTCTCTCCGCGCCGACAAAAAGGTGGCGGAGATAGCTTGGGACGGCGTTAACGAGCATTTAATTGCGGCAAAATTAATGTTAGGGAGGTATCGCACAATGCCGCTAATAAATGAATCATCGAATTATTATAACAGAAGTTATAAATTGAATTGAATCGCGAGAATTATGCTGTACGACGGGAAGAAGGAGAAAAAGAGAAAGGGAAACGAATACCGAATACGATCGATAGATGTTCGGAACAGCTCCAGGGGACTTGTTTGCTCTTGTCGCGCCTTCATTATATCAATTATGGCGGAAGAAAATAAATATCGCATTGCCTTTTGTCTCTCTTTACGATCATACTCGCGAATCATTCTCGGATTCGAGATATCGAAAGCTGCGCGGTTATCGACCCCGCCTTGTCGACACGCTTTTGTCGTTTTCTTTTTAACGCGGGCGAGGTGAAATCCTCTAACGGGATTTGGAGTAAACCATAAAAAACGGCGCGAAAGCATTGCGGTATTCAGTTTCTTTGTTCCGGGTACGCGTAGAAACCTATGCTCTGCCACGATCGGAGAAGGAAAGGTGTACAAATACCAAAAATATTTTGATAGTTTTTCACGGCAAACGTTTAATAAAACGAAAGGTAGATACGAGGGTAGTTCGAAAAGTTTTCGGCCTTACAAAGAAAGATTTTTGGCAGAATTTTTTAGAAATCGCGCTTTATTCGATTATTATTATTAATATGTCGGAAAGTAGTTTTTAACTCAAGCCGTTCTCCAATTAAATTTTTGTCTTAATCGACGAAATCTTTATTTCAGAAATATATTTATGAATGCGATATTATCTAGAGATTCCTAAACACGACATTTTTATGTTTATAATTATATAATTTTTTGAAAAAGTAATAATTAATGAACGCTGAATCGACGATATTAAATATATGAAAAAATATAATAACATGAAAAAATTGAAAAATTTGAATTAGAGATTAAAATTATTGGATTCTAGTTACGATTTATTGTTCCGATATATTACGTGCAACGTTGAAGGAAGAAGGGAATGTATTTTTCGACGATCAGTATCGATTTACATGCATCACGAGGCGTTCTTCTTCTCAGCCGCAAGTGGCGGGGTAGAGTAAGGTGAGACATGAATGTTTCAACGTCGCCGTCAGTAACAACAAATTATAACGCGATATCTCAGGCACGTATGTGCCAATGGAGAGAGCCTGAAGCGCGTCTTTGTGTGCGCGCGTCGTTTCGTTTTATTCGACAGCGGTAACACGAGAAGATTATTGTCCACTTGACGACGGAGAACCACCGCGTGGTCGAGGCGCACTCTTTGTGCACGTGATATTTCATTCCAGGCCGTTCTCTCGTTATGTACCAAATAACCCGAGCGCATTCTTTCTTCCTATAAATATATCCGAACTTAACCCTCAAATTGTGTAATCGCGTCTACAAGGTTTTATGTTTAGTATTCAGTTCCTCTCAACTTCAGTTCCTCTCAACTGAAAAGATATACACTGTTACATCCATAATTTCAAATTATATTCAGTTTGAAATATTTTTTAATCATTTCTATGGGTCGCCACTCTTTGAGAACTGTAGAATTTCATGATAAAAAAATTAATTTTTTCAAAACTTGAGTGCAAAATGTTGACACCTCATATTAAAATTTTTTTATAACTTAATGAATAGAATTATTGTAAAAACCTGTCAGAAACTGTAGAATTATTATAGATATAAATAAAACTACATAAAATTTCCGATTTTTGAAAATGCCAACTTCACAGAGACGCCACTGCTTGTACTCAACAGTCGGTATTCATAAGTCAGTTCTTATATTCTCTCTAAATCTGAATCAGTGAATAATCACTGATATCAGTGCCAAGTATGCCACTGGTAATCAGTGAGTGAAATGTGAAATTTCTAACCTAGAGCTAACCTTTATTATGTGATCTAATTAATCTTATTTTAGTGCATAAATTCAATGAATATGGTATTAGAAGATTGAAATTAACATATAAATATCAATATTTTAGGATATATAATGCTCAAACTTTTTTTTTTTATTGAACTTCACTGATTATCCAGTGCCAAATACGTCACTGGGTGATTAGTGAATAGTGGCATACTTAGCACTGATATCAGTGATTATCCACTGATTCAGATTTAGAGAGATATTTGTCTCAAGTACAGTCTTAAGATGTCATAAACTTATCAGAGGGCTGTATTTGCATGATTTTAAAATAAGAACGGTTTATAATAATATCACCCAATACGTCATTAATTTAACTAAAACAATAGAGTTAAACAATTTAACTTGGAAAAATGAATATTAAATTTCCAGAATATTAATTTGATTCAAATTTTGTTTATTATTTACTAATGCGTTAATATGATTATTTGAACCTAATCACTGAAATAGATTGATTCAGTTAAAAAATAACAAAATGTTATATTTGCTCCTTTGATATCTAACAGTGTATTTGAGAATACATTCGCAAGACAGATTATAATAATTGAAGAAATTCGCTTCTAATTATTGGAAGTTCTTCCATGCAATAATTATTACGTCGATGTCTATTGATAGTCTCAAATGAAACCATTTCGAAATATTCTTTTCATAATTTACATGATGGATCGTAGACCCAGATAGCAAATAACATTCCATTCCACTAGACCACTTAATGCTCATGTATCAATTTAGTATCTTAATAATTATCAGTAATAGATGAAGCCTGTCCGACCGTAGCGTACGTTTTATGCGCCTCATCTCGGTCAATCGATCTCGAACGTTATTCACTATCTTCACACGGCATTCTTCTTTTTGTCCATGAAATTCCGAGCTCTCGGATCTACGAGGGATCCGAGAGGATGCGTTTCGTAACGTTCACCGGGTAGTGGCAGGCGAGGCGCGCCGAGAAGGGAAAGAAGAAGAAGATGAGGAGGAAATAAAGCAAAAGACACAGCCGTGTGGCGGAGGCGGTCGATCGGTCGGGGGTGAGGAGGAGTGAGAGAGGCGACGAGGGAGGCCCAGGCCGGGAGGGCCCTGCGTTTCGAATGGGCGAAGAGCCCGAGGCCTCCGAGGAAAGGCCGAGCTCACTGGGGCTCCTTGTCCCCGACGTTTAATTTCAGGCAGTCCCGAGGAGCTCTCTCGCAATATCTACGCGCCGCGTTTAACGTCGGGACACGGGGGCCTTGGGAAGACCGAAGAGAGATGCCCGCGAGATCAGGATAGAGGCTCGGAACCAGTTCTCGCGCCTTAAACCGCGCCGGCGCGCGGTTCTCACGCATTACGGCCACGCCGCGTCATTTCATCCGGCCTAATTGGCCCGCCGGGCCCGAATGAGAATCCCTGCGTGATACCGTCCGTACCGTACAGCAGGATACCGTGCGGCTGTATGCATTAAGGAAAGCCGGCCTGGTTAGGCTTAACGCGCATTGGCATGCCCGCCATTTTCGATTATCTCGTCGCGTCGTGGTGACGCAAATGATAATTTTCGGTCGAAATACATCGTTAAATTTATAACGTTGAGTTATACCCCAGTCATTTTTAATCATTTCTACACTGAGAAAAATGGTCTGGTTGGATTAAACAGTAATTCTAGTAGAAAATGGACGAATCAGAATTTTCTGGTTATGCCTATTAGAATTCTAGTTGAGATAACTAGAATTCTGATTAATATAATTATTCTGGTAAAAATAAGAATTCTAGTAGATTTTATATTAGAAATATAGTATCAACCAGAATTCCGGTTATCTCAACTAGAATTCTAATAAATTTAACCAGAGAGAGAGAGAGAGAGAGAGAAATTTCTGATTCGTCCATTTTCAACCAGAAAATTTTTTGTATAGGCCGCCACTGCTCTTATATTCGATATGTCGTTAATTTGACCAATGTTTCTATCAATATATAATTTAATTTTAATCTTGGTTCAACTAACTTCTAAGAATTAGAAAAAGATGGAGAGCAAGTTGAATCGAGATTTAAAAAATCTAGATTGGTAGAAATGGATATGAAACAATAGAGTCAACAATTTAACTGAAGAAAGTACACTAAATTTGACTCAAATTTAGCTTATTATTTACACTGAGAAAAAGATGCCTAAAAATATATTTGTAAGAAATACATTTATTTCACTGAAATAAATATTTATTTAAATACGGGCGGAATACAATTTTATTCCTAGTAAATAAACCATCTATTTTATTTTTTTGCAATTAATGAGATATATTCACAGAAATGAAATATATTTCATAGAAATAAGATATATTTCGCTGAAATGATATATTTCAGCAAAAAACGCTTACATCAAATCTGACAATTTGATGAGCGATGTGATTCTACTTATTGACGCAATGTATATGACTTTGGTTTTACTTTATCCAAGCTGACATTTGGATAAAGAAGAAGCTAAATTGTCGGGAATCGCTATCTTGAAATTTGCATTACTTATGTAATTTCGATTTAGATTTTATATTGGTAAGGACCCAAATTGAAGGATCGAAACGTTTATTTGATTCGTTTTGTTACATTCCCACGAAAATAAAAGAGTTTTCTATGCATCCGAACAACTGATGTAGGCTCTGATGGGCTTTTTTTATATTTTTCACTGGTTAACTCCAAAGATTGGATTACCCTTGATATCTACTATAATAAATCAAATTTATGGATTTAAAGAAAAATTGATGTAAAGGCGATGCAGGAGTCCACCAGGAAAAGTTAACGTATATTGATTACTTTTCATTGATTCACATGATCGATAATGACGCTCGATAATTTAAAGCTACTTATATGCTTTAGGAGTTTGACACAAGAAAAATATGGAAACGATCGCGAACTCGACAAGTTGAGTTATCGTTGGTAAACTAAATTACGATCCTCTTTACGTGCACGCGCGTACGCCCATGCACGTGGCGAGACGATGCGCGGCAAACGCCGCATGATTAAAAACTCACGTGGCTGCGAAGATGTTCATACGCGATGCATAGCAATGAAGCACCGTTCCGTAAAAACGACATGCGCGTCTCTCGGCAAAAAAAAAGGAGGTAAATGGTTTCCTGCGATCACGCGCTTTTTTCCTGCACTACCGGTCTTTTCGCCGTTCTGTCTTCATTCGTGCCTCGTTCTCGATCTCGTGTCTATTGCAACCGACAATCGTTCTTACCGGTTGTAATCTTTGGAAGAAGCAAAATGGAAGAAGAGACGGAATTAGCAAGTGTTTCTTTTTTTTATTTTATTTTATTTCACGTCTGCACAAGTTCCTCATGAATAGGGCAACCAGACATTCTTGTGTTACTCAGGAGACATCTCCTTTCCTTGAAATATTCTCACGGGTTTCGGAAATGCTTAATCTTGTATTTATTATATACATGATTTAATAAAAAACTGTATTTCTCTCTTCACTGTAATTTATTTGTACAATAATTAAATGTGAGACTCGTGTGAGACATATGTGTGTTAAAGTTTTAAGGAAAATTAACCTTCCATCTATATTTGGATCTTTTTCGACATAAAATTTTATTTGAATTTTATCCTCATATTTATCCAAATTTTAATTTCTATTAAATAAAGTTTTAACATTTAAGTTAAAAAAACTGTTTGGTATTATAATAAATAAGGATATTGAAATGTAACCCTGAATTTGTTTTCTAAAAACCTACAACAATAAAAAAAAAAGGTTTAGACAAAAAAGACGCAGATATTGGAGGAAGTAAAAATATGATTACAAACGGAGGGTTAAGGACTCGTATAGAAATTATTATACTAATACTTGTTAATTAATCATTTATTTTAAGTGTTAAAAGTACTGTGAACAGTACTTTTAATACTCAAAAGAATTAATTAAATAATTAATTGACCAGTACTAATATTAAATAAGGAAGTAAAAAGTGATATTATAAAATAATTTTAATAATTAGAGTAAAGAATAAAACAAATAACGTTCACGGTTCAAGAATTATGAATATTCTAGTTCTCGTCTATCGTTTTATAAGAAATTATAGTCGCCCTACTTTTGAATCAATCCCATAATACCACGATATCATAAGTCATCGCTAACAGGAAGTATCGAATATATGCAATGGTGCGCCGCGTTGTCTTAACAGAAAAGAAAGTTGAGAATTACATACACCGTTATCATGTCGGCAGTGATTTTCGTCCTGAGGTATCGTTACGATGATCATACAGACTTTGGCTGCTTTCCTTTTAGGAGACACAGTCGACACAAATCGACACAAGTGTCGTTCTATCTTTGTCACTCTCTGAATATCAAGAAGGATAGAACGACATTTGTGTCGACTTGTGTCGATTTGTGTCATCAAATGGAAAGCAGCCTTTACTGTAAAGAACAGTCTTTTATTTCAAGTTGCTGTCCTTTTTAGGTTTATTTTTTCAAAACTCAATGTTGTCTTTTATTTTAATAATATTACGGGAAATTCCTTTCTCTGATTAGCTTTCCAATGTTAATATCGCACTAATGAGCGAACGTTTACAAAAACAAATTTGTATGCAATTTTTAATATTAGTTCAAATCGAACAACAAATTCACAAATAATGACATCAAAGCAAGCCAGGATTGATTAAAAAGTGACTTTTAATAATTAAATTTGCAATTATTTCATGTCATTTTGATGTTACGATGACTTGTGCTTTATTTTATTTCGGATATATTGTGCAAGAACATTTCAAAAATTAATGTGCAGACCTTTGAGAATCATAAACGAATTTCGGAATATTAGGAATAAAGTCTTAAAATTTAAAAGGTTTGCCTTTTATTTCCTCTAAGAAAATATGGTCACTATAGGTATCGTGTGTTGCCAGAATAGATCGTATTAATTATTTCATAAGGTCGGTTCCTTTCATGGACCACTGAACGCGATAGCAAATTCTTTAGGAATAAATCACAGGCGCGGTATATAAGTACCACAGAAAGGCGCGGGCCAACTCGACTGTGATTATGCAACTTTTGTATCGCCTCACGCCGTTTCTATCTCTCGATAACGCGTTTCTCCCAACGAGCTGAAGACTTTTAGGCTTGTTATTTGAAGCCGACGTGACAGGCGAGGAGGTGCCACTCTAACGGAAAATTCTAGCGAAAATTTTTATTTGTATATGTATATGTATAATTTTATATGTATATATAATTTTGCGATAAGACTAACTGGTAATCTGAACGTCGTGCTTGTGCTATCTGACACATCTGAACGTAAAGAACATAAATTACTTAAAGTATACATTCCTATGTCTTATCAACCGTTCGTTCTTCGTAAACTTCGGCGAAATGTTTCCTTGTGGGATTTTCGTTGCAACGAGGAAAGTTTGTTTTTCTCGCCGAGAATCTCTCAAATCCCTTCGAACAAAGCCGTTTCGTTCGTTCGATAGCTCGCGTAGGGGCGCGTGTCGCGACCTTCCTTCTCACCTCCGAGAGATTTTCGGCTCACCGATCGGAGCACGTAGATAGAGCTTAGAGTCCTAAATATAACAGAGAAGCGCAACCGCTGTCCCGATTTCTGATTGGTTCCGCTATTTTTTCTACGGATAGTCTTCTAGGACTTTAATTTCGGTAAATATATTTACTTTTAAATCTTGATATGCATACTGTAGTCTCCAAAGAGAATCAGTATTCCTTTGTAGTCAGTAGAAACACTACTGTGTGTTATAAGAATCACACTCCGTTTGCGGAATGGCAGATGTAAACACAGGTCGCCATTTTTTTCTTTGGACGATTAATTATAACCTTTAAATATGCTTGGTTGCGCTTCTCTGTTATATCTATCACCGAAAAAATTGTATTCTCAACTTAAGAATATCCTACTTATGTATAGTGTTTTCTCTCCTCTAATAATAAGCATCAAAACGATCCTCTTAATTTAGGACGGAAATCATCTAAATTATCATTTTTTTAATATAAGAACGTACAGAATGTTCTATTTTAAATGATGATCTCAAATATCTTTTGAACAATACATTTTAGAGAAAAATGTTTCAGACAAAGGTTGCATGTTTAAGGGGGACATTATCACGTCTTATAAGTTAGCGGAACAAAGTGAGCGGAATCGATTTTAACCAACATTTTTCTTTGTTGCTCATTTGTTGCTAAAAAGTTGCCAAAGAAAAAAATTTGTTGCTCTGTCGGTTTATTTAAAAAATTCAACTTTTTAGCAACAAATGAGCAACAAAGAAAAATGTTAGTTAAAATCGATTCCGCTCATTTTGTTCCGCTAACTTATAAGACGTGACATTATCAATTATCGCGACATTCTCGCATTTACACGCGACATTATCGCGTGTAGCGATGATCGCCTTCACAAATCAAGAATATATTATTAATTTAAGAGAAAATATTCTTATATTTGTTAAGAGGAAATATTAAGTACATCTTTCAAGTATACTCTCTAAATCTGAATCAGTGGATAATCACTGATATCAGTGCCAAGTATGCCACTGGTAATCAGTGAATTAAATTCGAGATTCTTAACCTAGCTAATCTTTATTATGTGATCTAACTAACCTTGTTTTGTGCTTAAATTCAATGAATAGACGTTGGAAGATTGAAATTAACATGCAAATATCAATATTTTAGTTATATAATGCTTAAATATTCTTCCTTTTTTGAACTTCATTGATTATCAGTGCCAAGTATGTCCCTGGGTAATTAGTGATTATTCACTGATTCAGATTTAGAGAGTAGAATTTTTTCGGTGTAGGACTCTAATAGAGCTATGCGTGGACGCGCGTAATGTCGGCCGCGAGCGCGCCTTTATTCCCGAGAAGCGGCGCGGCCAGGGACGAACGGATGGAACGGACGAAGGGCCCAGGCGGAAGGGGGACGTATGGGGGTTATGGGGGCACGTTCACACAAAACGGCCACTACAGACACCGGCAGCTGTTCACCATCCGTGCCCTACTCTCCACGCTCGAGGCACCCTCTTCTCCCCCGCATTCTTAGCTCGGCTTAACCTCGCCCTTCCTCCCCCACTCGCGCTCGCTGTCACCCCCTTTCCCGCCGTACCCCCTGGCCGTCCCTACAAAAATTCGTAGCTTCTGTGCCCGTCCGCTCCCCTTTCTTGTTTCTCTCTCGATCTTCGATCGATTGTAACGAAGATTTCATATGGACGGCTACGATACAGGCTGTGTTCCAAAATTTACTGCCAGTACTGAAAATCTATAGTGCACGCGACGTGAACTATAGATTTCCAGTACTGGTAGTAAATTTTGAAACACAGCCAAAGTGTATAGTTATTTGTAAATTTTTCGTCATATTTGTTGTATATATTTTTTGGGAAATGCGAAGTCGGCTCTTTTTATCAGAATATTTCAATATCAATATTTATTAAGGATATATTATATACACTTTTTTTTAAACAGAATTTTTAACAAAATACTACAAATTTTTCTATGTATTTGAAAGTAATTCAAAAAGTTTGATAGCGATTTATAACCTAGATAAAAAATTATTTGAAGAAGTAGATTAAAAAATATAATTAAATTGATAATTATATTAAAATTGAAAAATTTTTATTTGAATTTTTTATAAAATTAAATTGTTAAATTAAGACTTTATTGAACGGTTTCATGTGTATATAACATTTACTTTTATACGAAAAGTGTATAAATTTTCAGTTCCATTCATTTTTTACAGGGACTGTATATTTGTTGATACATTTTTAATTAACCGCAGTTGATTAAAATCTTTTTTAAGCAACACGATAATAAAAGTACTTTTTTAAAATTAAAGTAGATTTACTTTAAAATTGTATTTACTAACTGAGAGAACGAGAAATAACAAAAGATGGACATCGACGTGTATTGATCAAAGAATTTGATCATAATTCAAACTGTTGAAAGTGCAGGAAGTACAAGCACGCTTGCGCAAAATCAGATAACCTTACGCAATCCCTGAGCACACGTGATCAAAATATTGCAGTTCCTCGTGTTCGTTTGAGACAGGCATAAATCTTTTGTCGGTTCTTTAGCCCCGAGGTAGATTCATAACGGGAAATTCTTTCTTTGTGAACATTGTGAGAATTTCTCGTATGATTGACGGGTGGTGTGTGGTTGAAACTCCACCTTTTCGACGTTTGTCGCTTCTGCACATGCCGGCAACCACTTTCTTTAAATTTTATTTTTAATTTTTTGTGTCGTTTACTAAATTGTACGAAAGCCGCACCTCTAATTTTCCAGGAATTTCACGAGATAATTCATGCATACGCATACTCATGCAAGCGACGTACGTGGTGAGTGGCCCATCAGTACTAAAAAGTATATTATATTTGTGCACTTTATGATTTTTGGATTCTTCACGCAGAGAAATGAAGAGTCTTATAAGTTTAGTAAAAAGATTCTGTCTATTTTTGTTGAATTTATGACAAACTTTACTTGTCTGAAAGTAAAAAATATCGGAGGTAAAAAGAGTATAATTATAGTAAATTTATTCAAATAATTATTACTTCAAGTAAATCTATTTTTAAGACTGTAAGCACAAACAAGACTTGTACACTTGTATTTTTTACTGCGCATTATAATAAATTTTCAGCTCTAAGGCAAAAAACGCTCGTCGATGAAATAAATTTTATTGAGATGTATGATAATTTTTAGGTTAATAAATACTGACAAATTGCAGTAGTATAAAATTTACTTTACGAAATGTAAAAAGTACCTTACAAAATATAACTATACGACGATCGTTTATTTACCAAAAAAGTAAAGTAAATTTTAAGTGGGCCTGTCTTTGTATAAATCTGTTAATTTCATAAGATTTACTTAAATTCTACCGCACATTATTTTTATTTTTTTGAAACAGTATATGAGTATTTTATATGGATGAAAAATTTTTTTATTTGACACACAAAAAAAACTACAGTCAATTTTAATAAATATTTAGTTGAATACTGCCAACTAAATATATTAAATATAAAGATATATTTATTTGATACAAGAAATGTTAATTTGATTTAACAATCATTTTTTTACTGAACAAATATTTACTGTAAGTAAATGTTTAGTTGGCAGTGTTGAACTAAATATTTATTAAAATTGACTATATTTTTTTTTCAGTGCATTTATTTACATATCGATTCCAACGAATAATTTTGTTTTACCACAAAAAGATCTGAACACGTTTTAGTAACTTTGTTGTTGCTGAAAGCATTTGCTCGACGAGGATGTTGAATAGCGCGCGTATATATTGCATCTCCAAAACGTTCCTCTCTCCCGGCGGGCCCTCGCATTCTTTCGCGTCGAGACGCATGTAGAATCGCCTCCGGTATCTCATGCATTGTGGGACAGAGAAGTGGCGCCCACGAGAGAGCCGGCCCCCTATTCAGTCTCTATTCTCGTTTCGTGAACCGTAACACGCGAAATATCCCGGCAGACATGTTATGCGAAATTCTGCGATTATGCAGACCGACGTATGGACAACGTTAGCGTTGACTTTAGCGACTTTCCTCCGCCTTTCTTATCGTCGGGATTTTAAAGTCAATTATACGCCGTAACGTTCAATTAATGTGACTAATTACAAATTTTGAATATACAGAATGACAAAAAAGTTTGGCCACAAAGTTTCGTGTTTATTAAATCATTAATGTATTCATCCACGTAGCAAACTAATGTTATCTGTTGTCATTTTGATATTAAAATGATGTTAAAGATCATCATTTTTACGTCAGAATAATGACAAATAACATCAGCTTGTTACCTGGGTAGTAATGTATATTAAAAAAAATAATAAATTCTGATGTATTAAGCTAGCGGCACACGATGCATGTTTTTTGCTGGATGGCTTGCGTTTTAGTAAATTACTAGAATTGCACCACATGAAACGCATAATTTCTAGTAATTTATTAAAATGCAAGCAATCGTGTAAGAAAATGTATCATGTATCGTGTGCCGCTTACTTTAGTTACATCTTATTAAACGCCAAAAAGATTCCGCATCAAAAGACTTTTATCGGTTAGTAAACTAAAGATCGCTCTATTGGCTATCTGAGAGAATTTATTCATGAAAAGGTGCGCGGCCATCGTTGATGCATTCCTGAAATGCCTTAAACGTATCAAAGTTAAAGATGAACATTTTGAATGTTATTTTAACAGAATGTGGTTCTTATTTTTAAATATTTTATGTGAAATTGATATTTAACATTTTTTAGTGTCAAAATAACAACTTATGTTTATGATTTATGTTTATAAACTACAAATATTAAATGTGTTTTAAAACGTAAATTCTGAAATAAATGCATAAAATAATTGTTAATTTAAGTTATCATAAATGTTAATGTTACTGAAAAAAATGTGCTTTTACACAGTTTGCATTACAAATTGTGTCTATATTACTTATCTTTTATATTAATTTTTTAACGTAATATTTGTGTTATTTTTTAAATATATTCATCTTCTATTAAATTAATACAAAAATTTGAGTGAATCTTTTGGACACGTGAAGTGTGATAAATTTAACACAAGTTTTCTAATTCTGTAACAGAGTTTTTTTTTGCAAATATATCGTTACTAATGATTTCGTAAACACAAAATTTTGTGGTCAAACTTTTTTGCCACCCTATACATTAGTAGTGCCACATTCCTAAACATCCCGCGCTTTTATTTTTCCTGTGGTTATTTCTAGCTCGACATCTTTCTAGTCGCACTTCGTTATTTACGATCGTATCTCATTACTTCTTGTTATTTATGTTACGAGACTACGCCTATGTGCGTTTATCTAAACGAACACAACCTCTACGTAATGGATTAAGCCGTGTCACTGTTGACGATCCGGTAGAAAATCCGCGATGATATGGTTCCGAGGGTCCCTGGGTCCCTTTTTATCCCTTGTTTTGTTCCCTTTCGTCCTTTAGGGGACGACAAAAATCAAAGATGAAGTTTGATATAAGATTTAAGATTTTAAATCTGAACCGAAAATATGTCGCTAGATTACATTTTTCTTTGGAATTCAATATGTTCATTGATCGATACGACAGCTGATTAAAAAGATTTATTAAACATATATTCTATCTTGATGAATACGTAATTCATACACATAATTATATAGTCAGGTTTTTGTTATAACTTCAAGTTGCGTAAACATTGTACATTTTTTATTCTTCATTATTGCTCTTGAGATATTGAAGCTGTTTGGCAAAAAAAAAAAAATTAAATTAAGAAATGATTTGCGTCTTAAATATCCATAAGAATCTTGCATGATTTAACTTTAAATTCTTGCATTATGTCGTCATTACATGTTTTTCTTCGGCGTAGCCATTCCTCGTAAATAAAACGTTAACTCTCAACGTATTGTACATTTTTTATTCTTCATTATTGCTCTTGAGATATTGAAGCTGTTTGGCAAAAAAAAAATTTAAATTAAGAAGTGATCTGCGTCTTAAATATCCATAAGAATCTTGCATGATTTAACTTTAAATTCTTGCTTGCATTATGTCGTCATTACATGTTTTTCTTCGCCGTAGCCATTCCTCGTAAATAAAACGTTAACTCTCAACACTCCGATGTTATCGAAGCGTTATTCTCTCGAAAAATATTTATGAGACATTACAACTTGTTCTCGAGTATGAAAGATCGTACGATAATGATTCTCACACGTACGAAGAACGTGCAGATATCCGTAGAGGCTTGATTAGGTTGATTTCCCTAATTGGACCTTTCAGTTAAATTTTCACATGACAGACGGCGGTTTCTGTGAAATCCACTGGTCGTGGATCGCCGTCGAGCAAGCTTTCGTCGTAGAAATGATTTCTACGGATCTCCCGAGCGGTCTCTCTTTTGCTTCTAATTAATTGCGGTTAATTACGTTAATTAGCGCAACTAATATGATTGCGCTATTTCCTACAGTGCTACATACTTCTCTATCGCGCTGTCACTCGTCGCATTTTATCAGAGTTTCTGCATCTTTGTATTATCAGATGTATATATAATATGTTACGTATCTCTCGATTATAAATTTCCCAAACTTAAAATGATAATTGTTGGAAATGTTCTTCGACAATCTCATACGATTTTACATGATCCTTTGCTTTATTTCATGCTTTCTAAAGTCATAAATAATTTATCATCATTTATACTTAGATAATATCCTCCAGGAATTTACACGGAAAAAACGATTTTGCTGAAAAATTTAAAATTTTGCTGAATACAGATCTAAAAATAATTTTGTTGGACCATTAAAATAATTATATTGGAAATTAAAAACAATCTGCAAAACATTTTGATATTCTAATAACCAATTTACGTTTCTATCTAACAAAATTCTAGGTCTTTCAGTAAAATCATTCTTTTGATGTAGGAGTCTTGTTTAAGATACTGGATTCTAAAAAAATCTTTAAAATCAAAAGAATTAGCTCTATTTAGTATAGGACGTTACATTATGAGATTTGTAGTCTTGGTCTTCCTACCGTGGAAATCAAAACGAATTGCTTTGGCAAAGGAGGATGGGACCATATAAAATCTGCGGCATCGAGTTTCGCAGAAACAGACGATAGTTCCAGGATTCTCTCGGAGGATGTCCTAGGACCCCTATTTGTCTTCTCAAATTCGTCCAAGGGCTACACGTGTTTTTGTTCCATTCCGTTTCTGCAGTCGTGATGTTAGGGTGAATTCTGAGTGGTATATCGAACTTGGGACCTATATAAGGTTCAGCAGACGGAGAAATGGAGCGAATCGCACGAACGAGATGCGTAAATGTCAACGTCCGTCTGATAATTGAAGGGTCCCGGATAATAGCGGACTGTCTCGCGTAAACATCAGTCCCTCTTGTCTATCTCTTCCACGTGATAGTTATGTCGCGGCTAACATCTCGGATCAGCCTCGGATGCGTTATAAATCATTCTCTACGGCCGATTAGTTTCTCTGGTAAGGAAGCTGCCATTTTCTTGGATTACGACGCTCATCATCAATCTACATAGTCCACTGAATAACTTATACCCGTTTTTATCAACGTAGATTAATTTTAATCTCGATTCAACTCACTCTTTATCTTTTTTTAAGTCTCTAGAACTATAGAAAAAGATAAAGAATAAGTTGCACTAAGATTCAAGTCTACGGTGGTGGATATTATTAGTATTAGACTCTTGTTTTATAAATGAACAGACACTGTTAAATTCATAATGTTAAGTTATGTAATACCAATTTGAGTTATTTTTAATTATTTCTGTAGATCGCTGCCACTACTTCTCAATGTTTAACTAAAACAATGAAATTAAGCAGTTTAACTCAAGAAAATGTATTAAATTCAGTATAAAGGTTATACATTTCGCGGTTTCCGTGTCCAGATCCGTTCTTGAAATGCCAACGTTTTGTGAACCTTGCAGTCCACTTCATCAGGGTGAGGAGCAGCCTGATACTAGCAGCATGAAGTGGACTGCAAGGTTCACGAAACGTTGGCATTTCAAGAATGGATCTGGACACGCATAACCTTTATATAGAAAGCACCCATGGAAGCCTCAAGAATAGTATTAAATTCAAATTTAATTTAAATTCAAAGTTTATTATTCAAAGTTTATTACTTACTAAGCGCATACATTAATATGAATGTTGTTTATTTTGAAACTAACTATAGAAATGGATTGATTTACATTTTGACACATGAAAAAATAACAAAATGTCATTTAACTCAAAGGATTGGGTTACTTTGCTCCTTTGATATACGGAGAGAACAATTTTGTTAAAGTATATCTATTAAAATATTTAATTAGTTAGAAACAAATTTGTCGAACCATTAAAATTATTATATGGGCGTTTAAACTGATTCATAGAATTTCAAAACTTCTTGCTTATCATGTTTGAGATTTCTACAAAATTATTTTGATGGTTTAACGAAATTATTTTTAGATACTTCAGCAAAATTGCTCCTTCCGTGTATGTCTCTTTTTCTCACATCGTTTAATTTATTGCTTGCCAAGCTTGTGTGATCTCATCCTGGTCTCTCTTTTATGTTCTTTTCGGATCCTCTAAATATTTAGCGAAGGATACACACACCGTTGTGCTGTATGTATTCACAAATGTGTGCCGTACAACTCACTACTTTCTTTATTCGGGAACGAGGAACAATGTAAAACCTCGAGCTCTTTATTACGTCGCTACCGAAAGAGTTTTTTCCGGGAATGTTTGAACGAGAGTGAAACTTCATATTCAGATTATCCGATTGATCTTAAAAGCTATTACACTCCGTCACTTTAAGCTGACGAATAATTATACAGTTGTAACTGAGATATCGCACGGTAGTTACTCCGCCGTTACAGTGATTGTCTTGACTCATTGAGAGCCTCACCCACGCTAATTCACCGATGCTATTTTCACGCGACTGTGTGGGACGTCGTTATTTTTTCCGACGTTCTCGTGAATGAATAAATGATCAGATTGTTGAACGCGAGGAGAATAGTCGGGATTACGAGCGAGATGTCGTCTCGCGGCGACTTTGTACTCGCCGTATAGCCTCTGTTTGTACTTTGTAATTCTTGCAGTCTCGTCTCGCCGCGGTAAGTGGCCGTGATTTTATTCGAGAGCCGTCCGAGATGCAAATTACCATTTTGCCGCGATAACATCTTAACGAACCAAAAATTACCGGATCCGTAAGTCCCTCGTGGCTAAGTTGCAGTTGTACGTCGAAGAATTGCGTGAATTGGGACAGGCTCCGACTTCGTGCACGAACGTGTCGTCGCGACTCTCGATAGCACGTGGCTGCTATCTTACATCGTACAATTTCGCGAAAATTTCTGGGTAGTTGCGATCGCGACACGTGCGAAAAGCATAAAGTGGGAATACGAGGGAAGTGTGATAATTCGATCGAGAGCGATCCGCGCGATTCAGCGTTGAGATTAGAATGCAGCGCCTACCGCGGGAGAAGCTACGCTTATGCGTGTGTAATGCGTGTGTCTCTCTTAGGGTGGCCCCGGACGACCCTAAAATAGTTTTCGCGCACGCAGGGCGTGTTCAAGGTGAAGGTTAAAGCCGCGTACGACGCCGGGACGACGCGATGACGGATTAAATGGCCGGCAGCATGGCACACATGGCGGGGGCGCGCGCGCTCGTCTGAGGGCGATTTAATCGCAATCGCAGACGGGTCCTGTCGTCCGGGCGGAAGCCCTAACGCGACAGTTGGAAATATACAGAGTGTTTATTGCCTCTAGTTTATGGATCTTTCGAACGAATCGTGATTAATTATTACTGAGAAAAATTGCCAGACTTTATCCGTTCAAAATGTAACAAACGGATATTTCCGATAGATTTTGATCGTATTTAAGATTATCCGATGAAATTTTAGGACTATCCGATAAGATATTAAGAAAATTTTATCGGACAGTCCTATAAATACGATCAAAATCTATCGGAAATATTCGTTTTGAACGGGTAAAGTCTGGAAATTTTTCTCAGTTGTGTAGTCGCCGATTAGTAAAGTTTATCGACGATATCAGACTGTTACCAGTTTCTGTTATATCGTGTAATTTATTAAAATTATTTTTAGATTCTTTAAAAGACTAGGACACAAATTTTTGTAGATTAATATTGATGAAGATTTCATCATTTGTAATTTTTTAAAGCAATTCTGAAATTTGTAACTGGGAAAATAAAGAAATATATTTTTGGTCTGGTGCACTTAAAACTGTAATTACGGTTGCCACCTTTCCTGCCGGAGATCCCATACACAGAAAAATACATACTGTATGCAAGTAATAATTACTTGTTTCAAAAGTTCACATCCGGAAATCTACCTAAGTTCATCAAATTTATTCAAAATATATCAGGGTTGCCACAGACTTGGAAAACCGGGAAAACCGGGAAAAGTCAGGGAAATTGAAATTGGTCATGGAAAACTGGGAAAAGTCAGAGGAAAATGTAAAAAAGTCTGGAATTTTGAAATTTGCTCACAATTTCCTTAAACTACTCCTATTCTAGATAATTGTTATAATTTTTTAATATTATATCTGACTTTTATAGTAAAATACGTTAAAAACTCGTACACTTTGAACGATTTTAATAAAATAATTAAAATTTATATTTTATTCAGTATTTTTATTTGATCGCCCTTTTTCGTAACTGCATTCTTTTTTCCAATACTAATTTTTTTTGGCTTAAATTTGCACCTAAAATTTTAGTGTGCTACTAACCTTTTTTGCGTTGTTTTTAATAATATATGCTAGCTTTCCTACAATTCTTGACTTTAAATGTGTTAAAATTTACATATTTTTTATTGGAAAATTTTCCATTTTCATCTGGAAAACCTGGAAAAGTCAGGGAATTTTAAAATTTATTTTCTATGGCAACCCTGTTAATATTCTGAATCTTCGATCAATTCTTTAAAAGGTAATAAATTCTTGTTTTGACATAATAGTGAATTTTTTAAAATTTATAATAAATATATTTTAAAATTATTATCAAGAAACTATTCTTTGTTAAAGGTTAACGATTATTTAAAAGGAAGAAAGTAAATTGAGTAATCACTTTTCTTAGCAAAATAGAATATTTTTCTGTATGCACTATCTTGCCGGAGATCGATTGCCACTATTAAAATTACTGCAGTTTTGTAGTGCATTAAAAAAAAATGGATCATCCAATCTTTTCGATCAGTTAGGGAATCAGAGATTCGTCCAAAAAGTTGGAGTCTCTGACTGTAAACCAGAGAAGTGACAACCGTGACAATAATCTATAAAAAGATCTATATTTACGATAAATTTTTTTTTTAATATTCTAAGATTTAATCGTATCCCGTCCAACTATACCGATACTAATTATATCATACTTTGCTCAAAATTGAATTTATTTCATCAGCTACAGATATTTTGATACTCTATTATAATTATCGATATCGATTATTTTACAATTAATTGCTGATATCTGTCGTATCAATTACATCTCAAACTTCAAGAGGATTTTATACTTTATGTAATCTCTTTGAACGTCTTGATAATTTCGAGACGTTTGAGAGCCGAAATAAAAATTCGCGATTGATATAGACGTGCGATGGACGAGCATAAAGAAAATCGCTCGACACTCCCCTGACTTCTGCGGGCGGATTTCCATTTCACGGCGGCTACACGTTTGAACGGGCTCGGGAGCGAGATGGAAACTAAATAGGGCTGAGTTGATATATTCAGGTTCCGGTTTCGCCATGCTCGGTTGAGTATGGGGTTCAGGGGGGACACGCCTAATGTGCACCCGCGTATCCCTGTTGCCGCGACAAGCGCACGTGAAAGTGTATCGGTTAAAACATGGGGGGCGCAGCTTAACGACCTTTTTTTTAATTTCTTAATTGCTCGTTATGCAGTCTGCGCGTGCGTTTACAGAGATGCATTAGTAAACGAGATATTGTAGTTTTTTCAAGTGGGCTACGCGACTCGTCCCCGACAAATCCTGCGTTGAAATTTTTATTACCAGCACTTTAGAATAATTGCAGGTACTGCGAAATGCAAGCCGCATTGAGATTCCGACTACATTTTTCATTGACTTCTAAATTATTTGATTACTCTTTTAATACGCTTTAATACTAATGTAGGTACTTCAATTCAAACTACCGTCAATAACTTTGATTGCTCTAATCATATTACTTATTTGTTACAACACGACATAATTCAAGAATTACCATTTTCTACAACCAATTATTAAATTAAAATTGCATTTTAAAATAATTAAAATTAATAAATATTTTATAAAATGTGTATTGTATACGAATTACTTGTTTATCTAAAATTTGAATTCATTTTGAATTTGAGTGAAACAGATTCCAAAAAGATAGTCATATTCATAATGTTCTCGATTTATAGCTTTTTCATGTTTTTTCCTTTAAAAAAAAAAATAATCGGATGAAACGGAATATTTTGCGGCGTGATGTAACAATATTGCGAATATTCCTCATCGCGTAACGCGCGATGCACACAACAAACAAATCACGGGCGTTCCGAGACATGGAATTAAAAGTCTTTCTCTCAGCCACTCGTAAATTAATCGCAGTCATTCCTGTGTACACTTGTTTTGGTTTCTACCTATCGTTATCCAATATCCTCCGTTTGATATGCGTAATCGTCGGTCGCTCGTTATCGCTGTTTGCTATGTTCCGCGCAGAATAGAAATTTTTATCGCGAGCCGTGCCAAGACGCGCGCCACGCTTTATCTGCCAGCGCAGATAAATACTCGTTCGAGTTTGCCTACCGTCTAAATAGAGTTTCGCGATAGCTTGCACGTCTTCAGCTTAAGTTTCACTGACAGATCGAGATTAACTCCTCGGCGTCTGATGTCGCATTTACAAGCTCTTAGAATTTGCACTGAAAATTTCAGATCTATTAAGCCATTTACCTTACCTATAAAACTGACTAATTTAGTATCAAAATACTCAAACAAACAGTAGGCTGTTCCAATATCAGTACACTGAAAAAGGATCTGGTTGCGTTAATTAGAATTCTAGTTAAAAATAGATCAGATTTTTCTGGTTGAATCTATTCTCTCTAAATTCTTTAAAGTGGAATTTCATTCTAAAGAGTGAAAATTAATATGATTCCGAATCTCTCTGTCAAATCATTTGAGTGGAATCTCACTCTAACGAGTGAAAATTAATGTGATTTCAGATCTATCAAGTTATTTACCTACAAAGTTGATTAATTTAGTGTCAAAGTACTCAATCAATGGGCTGTTTTAATATCTCATCCTTTTTCAGTATATTGAAAAAGGATTTGGTATTATCCTGGTAGAAATTTCATGCATTTTTTGAGCAGTTACTAAACAGTTACACCAACTTCTGTCTAGTAACTGAGAAGGAAAACTACTTAGGATCCCAATCAGGGTGTAACACTTTGTTTGCAGTTACTGCATACAAAAGAGTTGCGTAAAATCTGAATCTATTTACTGAATAGAAACACAACAAATAATGAATATTAAATTGATTAATAAGCAAGCCAACTGCTCGTGAAATGGACAGAATAAAACTATTAAGTTCTCTTGTCCATTTCCTACTCAGTATTGGCACAATTAATGAGAATACAGTAATATTAGATAGTAACTGGATAGGTGTCTAGGAAAACTGCATACATTTCTATCAGGGTAATTAATGTTCTTAAAAATGGATTGGAATCTCATTCATTCTAAAGAGTGAAAGTTGAGCGATTCTTGAAAAAGAGTGGCTCAATATCCAATCTTTAAATAGTGACGTTTCTTCAGAGTGAGATTTACTCCAAAAGTTTGAAAGAATTATAATTCATATAATTCTGATTGAGATAACTCAAGCCAAAATTCTAATTGATACGATTAGAATTTTCTGGTTCGTTCATTTTCAAAAAATTTTCAGTGTAGACTAAGATACTATCAGTTTTCTTTAATAAAGAGATAGTGAAATATACCGGAATCGGAATATCCTCTGTATTTAGTTCCTTGAAAATTTGTTGAAGACAGCAATTCGTTAGGCCTTAATTTTTTTGCGAATAAAATCACCGATCTTTCACGAAGGAAGGAGCGGCGATCACGCTTCCCGACGCGTTGCTTCGAGGTTACGGGTGATGTTGAACGTCGTTCATCGTCGCCGGGAATAAGAGACGTCATGTTTTTCCCGAGCGAGTAATTCCTTCACGGAGATACGGAGTAATGGACTGCTTCTTTGGCCTCCGTGACCTACGTCGTTAAGATACGTCCGTTAAGAAGAGGGGGTTTGCTGGAGAAGAGGCTAGTCTTATGAACAAGAGAGCATCGCGGAATCCGCGCGCTTCAAACGGTTTCGAGCACGTTCCCGAAGTTAATGCGAGAGGGCAACATCGATTATATCATGTACAACATGCTTTTACTCCCCGTTAAATCCAAAAGTGTAGAAGCAAAGGTCACATTTTATCGTAATTTCAGAAGAAACTGAGACTTCTTTTACATTTGACAATTTAAATAGGGGAATCTCTCTCTCTCTCTCTCTTTATATATTAAGAATCTAAGATATAACAACTTTAAATGCATGTGAATTTTACATTTTAATTTTCGAAGTGGGATTTTCGTTTATCTGAATTTTCGAATCTTTTCTCTGTTTAAGATTTATGGAATAATAACTTTAGATGCACTTGAACTTTGCATTTTACTTTTCGAAGTGGGATCTTTGTTTACATCCGAGACTTGTGAATTTGGCTGGGGTCTGCTGAACTTTTATGTCCTGTAGGATTCCATTGATCTGGCAACATCGGGCCGGAGAAACTGGAGAGGATTATCACAGCGACGGCTTCCATGGTGTGCGCTATACGAATGAGTCACAGCCCCGAGCTGGTAATCTCCTCGTCTCTCAGTAATACACGTGAATAGAGCGCGGCCAGCTGAGAGAGCCAAGCTAGAGCGGGAAGCGAGAGAGCAGAACGTATCGTCCTCCATGGCGCGTACTATTGCACTCGACTACAATATAAGAGTGAGCGGGAGATCGGACAGAGAGAGAGACGAAAAATATCAAGGAGAATGAGAGAGAGAGACAGAAAGGGGGAGGAGAAAGAGAGGAAGAGAAAGAAGGACAGATGACAGGCTCTGGGCAAGAAACGGTAAACCGTTCGCTGCACTATGAACCTCGTGAACGCTGTCGTAGCTTGAATCAACTCGAAGCTTATGGCTTTGCTGTTCCTCTAATCATAGCGTCAGCCAACTAAATCGTACCGATCCTTGACCTCGCCCACGAATCGAATTGATTTCTGCAGAAACTGCCATAGGAATTATCTCCGATTCTCGATCTTTACCTTTCCGATGTTGAAGATTTTCAGATAATTATATTACTGACAATCTTTCAATTGTGATGCACTCGTGATACTTGAACATATTTTCAGTTTTATTTTTGCTTCGTAAGAAAGTTTTGCTAGGAATGAATTTCGATGTTTGCGTAAAATTAATTAATATATCATATCATATTTTTTATGTGAATTATAGATTGCAATTTGAGGTGTTTTTTCGTTTATTATAATCGATAATGTTGTGAAATCACGTGAAGCAATTAACGTGTAACGAATGAATCGAATCCGGTCCATTTACCTATCACGTAAAATCTCGAAAGTATGATAATGATAATGATGAAAATTAAACGTACATATTTATAGCATGACCTTATTACTGCGAACACATTTATTTGTGCAACTCTGGGTTTTTTTCTACGGATTGCATTTTATGGAATTAAACAGGATGGAACGATGTACGCCAATAAATTCTGCATATTAGTGGTACGTGGAACTGAAAGAGAATTTTCTATGATATAACTTGCCACTTTTAAGAAAATGTATTTAAAGCACGTATAGTGCTTGAGTTTTGCTTACAGTAGTTAGTTGTTAATGTATATGTTAGAGATTATATTCAAAAATTAAAAATTTTACATTCTCCAGAATTAGAAATTTGGAGATTTATATTAATTAATACTCTCTCTCTCTCTCTCTCTCTTCTCTCTCTTTATTAAGTCTTTTTTTTTTATATATTTGATTATACTACATTCTTTAATTATATTTTATGTGAGAAAATTATATAAATATATTATTTACTTTTCACGTAAAGGATGAGATGAATAAATATTACATTTAATAATTTTAATTTCACATATATTATAATTATATCTTTGAAAATTGCAATTATTATCCTTAACAGCTGATAATAACTATAAAGTGAATAATTACTAGCTTTCATGATTTTATAATAACTTTTAATTTTATCATTAATAAATTATCAAATTGTCTCGTTTAGTTAGCGGTTTTAATTATCCTACATTTTCATAACTTTTTATAGAATGCCACTTTGCATTATTAATTAATTAAAAATTAATCTTTCGGAATAAAACTCGAGATACACTTACTGCTAGAAGGTTAAAAAGAGTTCAAGAGAGCAATGAACTGCGAACATGTCTTATGTAATTATATATTGATTTAATAACATACAATGTATTATAGCTTGGTTTTAGAACATATATTCAAGTTTGCTCCAATTTCTAGTCATGCACGTTAACACGGTTGCTATCAATAACAACACAATACGATATTTATTTTATCGCGTATAATTATCTCAATGCAACTCATATATGTGCCGCTCGCCTGAAAATTGCTGCTATCGCGTTTTATTTACGACTTACTTTGCTCGGATGGTGATAAGGAAAATTGTAGGAATTCATGTCGGATTCAAATAAAAAGTTAAGACGCTCAGTTATTGCCGTATAATTAACTCTTCGTTGGCAACGTGAAATTTTTAACCTTCCAACTTAGATCTTTGAACTTTTTAGCGCAGATTTTTATATTATTTCACAAAAAAGATGGTTTGCTGAAGTATTAAAAAATTTAACTAGATATACAGCTCTAAAAATAATTCTGTTGGACTATCAAAATAATTATGTAGGTTGCTTAAATTGATTGCTTTTTACAGCACTGTGCAGCATCCTTGAGATTTTTATGTAATTATTTTGATGGCTCAACCAAATTATTTTCAGATCTATGTATCTAATTAAAAATTTTTCAACTTTAGTAAAATCGTTCATTCTACATACGTATTGTATACATATCTGAAAAAAATTCTTATATAATTGTGAAAGTTTTAAAATAAGTTTTTACTATCAGAAGTAAGTTCGTAATTTACTTATTTTTATAGATTTTTCCAGACTTAATTTTTTTTATCTACCAGAGAATTTACAATAAAAAAATATGCCTTAAAAAGTCCAATATTACCAGCGGAGGATTAACGATTATCAACAATTAATTAGTTTTTCTGCAATCTGCATGAAGGAAAAAAAACTCCCGGAACGAGTTTATATAGATTCAAGATATGTTTTGAAGTTACGGTGACGGCGAACGTTGCTCTGTTCTCTCGTAGATAGATTGAAAGCGTATGCCTCGGGCTATCCATCAGTCATATGGTTTTATTAATTGTATCACGCGTTACGACAGATTAGTATCGAGACTGAGAGCGCAATTTACGCACGCTCGCCTGCACGCTCATTTAACTGAGCAGGTTTTATTGTCTCGCGTCTAAGTTTACCAAGCGATGTTTTACCGAGCATGACAGAGATGCAGTTCGGGCTTCGTTTAACCAATATTCTGCATTGCTATAATTAGTGGATTTGCGCTAACAGTGTTTATTAAAAGAGGCTGGACGAAGAAGTTCGAACGAGAGGATGTACACGACGGTCCTGGATAATTAAAACGTTTTGGTAAATGTACACCGTCGAAACCGGTTATCCCGTGACGACGCACGACTTGTGTATACCTGTTTTCATAGTAAATCCGCTCGCAGGTTTCTCAATTCCGATTTTCGATTCCCTCTCGAACGACCCTTTGAGCCCCGCAAATATATGTAATCCTACATGCCACGAGCTGGAAGTGAGAAAGAGAGGGAGAGAGAGAGAGAGAAAGAGAGAGAAACTCACACTCTTCGCATTAGTACGCTGTCGCGTCTGGAATTTTGTTTCCAACTCGTGACTGCAGTTGGCAGTTTGCCCTCTCGAACAACCCTCGAAACTTCCATGAGAATATGGTGCATATTTGGTCGAATTTGAATTATTAAAAACTTCTTCGACTCGGTGTACATACGGTGAAAATTCCTTTCTCCCAAATTTTTCTACTTTTGCAGTTCATATTGTGTTATTTAATTAGAAAGATGTTATGAGAAAAATAGAATTTGCAAAAAATTACGAAATATGTGCAGTGCATTATACTCGATGTAAAAGCAAGAAATATTTCTGATGATTTAAACGCTTATTCGAAGTTATTTTTCAACTGAAAATGTCTAATATTAAAATTTTTAATATTAAACAGTTAATAAGAATTATACGGAAAGAACGATTTTGCTGAAGTATCTAAAAATTTAGCTAGATACAGATCTAAAAATAATTTTGTTGGATTATCAAAACAATTACGTAAAACTTTATTATGAACCATAAAAAATGTTAACGACGTTCTAGCAACGAGAGTGTTCTACATAATTATTTTGAGCCAACAAAATTATTTTCAGCTCTGAGTTTAGATAAATTTTTAAATATATCAACAGAACTGTATTTTCTATGTATGTACGTGTTTCGTGTTATATAATTTCTAAATCCGTTACACGTAAAAATTACATTGCGTTAGGTTTATCTCCGAAGATCAAACAACTTCGCGTGAAGCGAAAAGATCCAAGCGTGCAGAAATCATAGAGAGGTATCTCGCGGAGTATGTTCTTACGTAACATCAGAGAAGGAAAGGGGGCTGAAATCGCCTCAGCAAAATCTCGGTTTTAACCGAGCAGGAAGCATCGAATTAACGTCTTATCCTGTCGTTGGAAGAGAGCGTTCGTGCGATGACCTCTAAGCCAAATCCCTCGGTTTCTCGTGTACCTACCTACGACACATCAACAACACAACGGTCGCGTTATACTTTACGGCATTGTATTTTACGGCTTACGGTTACGGGCGTACGAGTCAAGCCGTGCCAAGAGTGGAGCTGAAAACGACGTATAAGAAGACCAACTGGTTTCCGCCTCTTGTCGTGGGTCAGTATTCTTCCTCTCCTACGAAGCGTCCATAATTCGACACGACAAAATAGATGGAGAATCCTTACGTACAACGAGACGGTAATTACGATCACGCTGTTTTCTCCGATCGACCGACTTAACTCCGACGAACAATCAGGTCCGGAACTGTCCTGAATCATTTCTACTTGAACTGGATTATACTTAAGACGCGCATTATAAGTGCTCTCTGATTGGGACACAGTCGCTAATAAGTGTAATAACAATGAGTGCCTGCGGTCATTCGGGTCCGTCCGTGGGTCTCAGGATAATAACGCGAGTAGAGAACTGAGAAACGTGCGGTTGTAACCCGCGGGGTTTAATTATACGAGGCTAGTGAAAACCTATTCAGTAGGGAGAAGTCTTCCTTCTCGACTACTGTACTTGTTCGGGAACTGTAGAGCTCGAAACATGCGTCTATGAGAAGTTTGAATTTGGCTCTAGTTTTTTAAAATGCAAAAAATATAGGGTAAAAGCAGGGATTATGGAATAGCTTTTTTTAAATTAACATTACTCCGATATAAATGCATATGAAGACTTTAAATGTACACAGAACTCTTGAGGAATATGTTAGCTACAACATCCCATAAATGAAAGTCGCCAAAATTTAAGCCCAATGTCAATATTAACAAAAAAGTCAAAAGTGAGAAAATGCACAGTAAAAAATCGTGCGTCCATATGTAGAATTTTTCTTGTGTTACCACATTTTGATTATTACTTCAATATAAAATCAACATACAACTGATATGTTATTATTTTTGTAACATTTTGATGTGTTAGATTCATGTCACCTTTCTAACTTAACAATTGCGTATGTCAATTAAAAATGGAATATTATTTTGAATGTTTTTAACACAATTGCTTCAATTAATCTGTATATCTCAAAGTCAATTTAACATCTAAGAATTTTTTCATTCACATTATACGAACAAAAATGTTTTATTAACATTTTCTTACGAGTTACTGCAACTACT
>NW_017300074.1:624844-653077 GCF_001594075.2 Trachymyrmex cornetzi | reverse complement strand
GTCAATTATTTAACATTACTAGTTCGTTAATAAATAACACAAGACGAATGAGTTACTTTAACTTAAAATTTAGAGTGGATCTCCTGGAACATGTAAAAATGTTAAAATTAACATTTTCTTTTTTACTGTGTGGGGGAGTCTAAAAATGGGATGTGATATGGAATACCGTTGAAATTTTGACCATAGTAATAAATAACACAATAAATGAAGTCCAAATTTGTTTATTTATATAAACTGATCAAGAAAAATAGAAAACTATTCAATTTTTATTGTACAATAATACAGAAAATATAATAGCATCATTATGAACGTTATTACGCATGGACAATCTTGAATCATTAAATTATGACGTACAATAAATATTAGCATCTAAAATAAACATTATTCACAAGAAAAAGAATAAAAAAGTTATATTTTCAAACGTTAATATTTATTTTAATGATAATGTTCGATGTATTCCACATTACCTGCATGTCATCATATGATAAATAAAGTTTCCGTAGCAATAAACAAGTTTGAAATAGCAATTAATCTGCATAATATTGTTCATGCAACATTATTAAAAGCGTCTGTAATAATTATTATCATAATATAATACTATTATCATAATATAATAATTATAACATATGCATTAGCCATCTTATCTAATTTTTAGAGAATAATGGTCATGAGACAATTGGTCATGTATGTTTTACGTTAAAAATACATGTAACATTTTGTAAAGTGATAAATAAAATTTTTAATTTCATATATTTAATACAAATATATATATATATATAGTTATATTCAATTTTATATTAATTATATATATATAATTATATTTGCACATACAAAATAACATAAAATTATAATTCCTTTAAACTAGGAAATTAAACAAACGATTTTTATATATTTAAAAAAAATGTGTTATTTGATAAAATAATACACGGACTGTAACGGAAAGATGGTATAATATTTATATATGTAACGTTGATTATGCTAGCTTAATTATAATTTATTCGACATTATAGTAACCTTTACAACGGGCACATGCAAAACTTTGCAAGCTAAAAGTAAAAATATTGCATAATATTTATAATATTGTTATTTCAAATAATACATAAATTACTGTAAATATTATCTTTGAAAATTACTACAAAAATACACTGTGTAGCAATTTTTGGAAAAATTACAGTCTATGGCTATCTTTTCCATATGGCTATAATTCCCGAGTTTACCCTATAATAAACAAAGTAGGTTGTCGAGATAGAGTCGAGGTGAGGGTATTTTTAGCGAACGAAATTATTTCTCCGATCACCTTCGGAAGAGATAAGTTATCATTCGGTTTGAATCACTGATTACAGCATAAATGACATTATGACGACTGATAATTGATAATTTATAATCAAAGTGTTACACTGGGGAAAAAGGAACACGGAAAGAATTCTAGTAGATTTAACCAAAAGTCTAGTAGTATTTAATCAGAATTCTGGATCGTTAATTTTCCACCAGAATTCCGGTCAATTCAATTACACATTTTTCTCCGTATATATAATTATTTAGATAATCCAATAAAATTACTTTCAGATCTATATCTAGTTAAAATTTTAGATACTTCAACAAAATCGTTCTTTCCATGAGGATAATATTTTAAGTTTGCGCAGCTAGCTGTGCATGATTCACATCGAATTAAGGTTACAATAAAAGGGCTGAGCCCTTGTTTGCGTATGTGTGCTGGTTACCTTTTTAGGTAACGTTATACCGAAGCCAAAGTATGCCGGAACCAGGATACAACATTCGAGGTACGAGGATTTAACCATCCGATCGAGCTGCTCGTTCCAACGGCTTAACCGACACGATAGTTTCGAAACTCCGTAGCTTTGTTCGCTTCACACACGACTCTACTTGTATTTGATATCGCACAGTTTGAACGGTTCAAGTGACTATACCTACCATCGCGACACGATAACGAGAAGTCGATACGCTGGCAGCTTTTGCAAGTCTAATGATCCGTAACGCGCGATACCACTGCGTTAGTGCGAAAAAGAAACGCGAGATATACGTGAGAAATCGACGGCCTTCGAATGCGTTTTGCAATTTTTTCGTACAATCGCCACGCTGACGTAACCGGCCGTAACAGCAGAAACAATCGTCGGGTTACCAATACCTTGAAAATCTAGTTATCCGCAACATTAATTTCATCGATTGAAGCAATTCTCCGTGACGTACAGTTCCTATACGGTGCTTCGAAATCGTTGAATTCAAAATTTTAGTAATGGATGTTAGATTTCTGAAAAATTGAGCCTCCAAATTTCAAGCTGTGAACATTTAAAAATATTGACGAAAAAATTTAAGTTATTACAGTTACCAGCACATCATAATCATTCATCATTCGTTTTTGATATGTTAGAAAAATGTCGCGAAAAAGAGCCGCAAAGCTACCGAGAGGTGTTAAGCATATTAAAAGCGTATTCACTCGCTACTTCCTCGCTTTGTCTTCGATCGCTAACTTCTTATGCGCATTTGGCATTCATTGCACGTCTCTACGTGAAAGCACTGTCATCCGTCGGCATTCTTTGTTGAGGAACTTGTTTACTCCGGCCGGCGTGGATTTGCGACGACCAAGTCACTCATTGGAGCGATCATTATCGCAAATCCCCTTAGGATCCTTGGCATGTAAATAAAAGATGCAAATTTGATCTCCTGCAGCTCTTGATGAAACAAGCTCTCGTACGATCGAGTATTTAAGTCGCGAATACTAAGTGACATTCCCTACCAGATAATTTCGTGTAATATTAGTCATGGCCTTTAATATCGCAGTATCTAAGAGAAAACAAATCTTATTCTAATATATTTCATTATTCGATATTATTTACGTGATTAATAACATAAATACATATCGTTTCAAACAAAAACGTTTAGTAATATAAGTATATAAGTATATTTTTATACGGAAATAACAATTTTGCTGAAATATCTAAAAATTTAGTTAGAACAGATCTCAAATAATTTTGTTGGTCCATTAAATAATTATATATAGGAAATTCGAGTGATGAGCAGTGCTGCAAAAAAATTTAACATTCTAGCAATTAGTTTTTTATTTTGAGAATCCAAAATTATTTTCGAGATCTGTATCTAGCTAAATTTTGAAATAATTCAGCAAAATCGGTTTTTTCTGTGTAATAATTGTCTCATTGCGTATTGTAATATTATTTGAACTTTTTGAATTACATAAACTTTTAATTTTAGATTATACCAAGGTTGAAAACAGTTTAAGAACATAATTTTACACACAATACTTTTTTTTAAATTCTGTTTACTCATCATGATATTTACAATGAGAAAGAATGAGAAATTTAAACGGAAAAATCACGATTTTGCTGAATTATCTAAGCCAATTACAGATCTGAAAATAATTTTGTTAGTCCTTCGAAATATTTGTTTAGAAAACTGAAGGCATGAGGAGTAATGCTGCAAAACATTCTAATATTCTAGTAATTATCTTGAGCGTCCTATATAATTAATTTCATAGTCCAACAAAATTATTTTCGTATCTATATCTAGCTAAATTTTTAGATACTTCAACAAAACCATTCTTTTTGTGCACAAATGATTCAAACTTCTGAAAACCGAGATTACAAAATTTTTCTCTTTACTGGGCAAATTGCAAGAAGCTATCTTGGGAAAGCAAAAGATATTAGATACTGTGCAGAAAGTTTAACAGAATCTCCAGTATGATGAGGAAATTAGCTGAAAAGAATTGACATCATCAAATGATCATTATCTTCTTGTTCTCGTTGGTTACCTCCTCAAAGTGCATAAAGAATCGTTGTCAGGATTTTCAGGTCAGTTAGCCGGTGGCACACCCTGTATAGCGTACGAAGAGGTTCCTTTTACGCAAAGTTGATTGTCCGGCCTTGAATGTGCGGCCAGATGTGCTACGAGCAGCAATGCTTGCGCGTGTGTAGCACGTCGTGAGAGGGAGCGACAAGGTATAGTGACGCTCTCTCGTCCTCTCAGGTCTGTGCCAAATATCCACGGCGCCATGCGTCACACAGTGCCGTTATTTCTCACAGAAATCCAAAGAAAGAGGCGAACGAGTGAAAGTGTCGGGGCTCGTAAGTACGTACGTACTCATTCTCGGTGCGCGTGTACCTGTGCACGAACGTGCACGCGATGTCGGATTGTAATCAGTAAAGATTGGCGAAACTCTGCGGGAATCATACCCACGATTGTCTTCTAAAATTAAGAGAATCAATTAAGAGATAAATGGACTTTGTTAATATTTCTCGGAATAAAGGTTGAGACATTCATTGTTGGATATCAAAGTGGCAACTCAATCTCTTAACTTACACTGTTAACTCTGTATAGTGTCTTTAATCTAATTTAAATTAAAGTCACTGCTCTCCTATTTAATATATCGTTATTTTATACTAAAACAATGGATAAATGTAACGGTATATTGTAGGAGCAATCACGATTTAAATTTGATTAAATTTAACTATTGATTTAATAGTGTAAACATTAACATTTGTATATTTTTAACTTCTATGGCCCGATTTCACAATATATGGTTACCTAAAGATTAAAGGTAACTAAGAAATTCATGAATGAATTTCATTGAATCTGTTGGTAACCTTTAATCTTTAGGTAACCATATATTGTGAAAACGGGCCTAAGCGTGTCAAAATATATATCAATCCACTTCTGTGGTTAGTTTCAAGCAACATCCATATTAACGTATGCACTAGTAAATAATGAACTAAATTTGAGTCAAATCTAACACGTTTTCTAGAGTTAAATTGTTTAACTCCATTGGTTCAGTTAAATTAACGATATATTGAGTAGGAGCAGTGGAAATAACTTAAAAATAACTAAAACTAGATATAATTTGGCATTAATTGAATTTAATAGTGTTTAATTCTGAATTTATAGAGATTATGTCTCGATGTTTGACATAGAGAGTACTGCTGCGGCTTGCTTTGTGCGTTATTTTAGTGATGAAGGGTTCTCGAAAAGAAAGACCGCAGGGAAGAATGTAAAGTACGCGTGTGTCGTGCCAGTTCCGCTACATTTCGGAAATCGTAAAAATAGATCTCTCTCGGGTTGCTGCTTCTGGACCAGTGCCTTGTCTTCCACCCTCTAGCCGCGAAAGGTTTTAATATTCTTTGGGTGAATGCCCAAAGGAAAGAGGGCGATCTGAGAAGAAAATTGATTGTACAACGTTAACTTATGCGTGAGGTGAACGAGTTACTATATCGGGTGGAAGTGAGATCAAAATGTTTAGTTTTAAGTTAAATCGTGATTTTTTTTTGCGAAAGACAATAAGTATCAAGTGTCTCAAAGGTCTTATCTTTCATGTTTTATTATTATGTTTATCATTTTATTATTACTTTATTTATTATTTTAAATTTTTTTAAATTTATTTTTTATTTATAATTAAAGAAGTTTAATTACGAAATAGCGTTAAGTAGCTTGTATAATTATTAGTAATTCCGTGAATTTTGTATAGCTCCGTGAACAATGCACTGTCCTTGTGCTGCCTTTTAAAGCGTATTTTTTCTTGCCCTGCAGTCGTAATTAAACATGAATATGACGCACGTGCGAAATAAGTTCTCTAAAGGTGCTGATTTATTTACAGAAAAAACGAATCCATTCATATTAGAAATGTCGAAATAAATATCATTTATATTTCACTTTAACGAAATTCGACAAAATTCACCGGTAACGAATAAGATGTCCATTTATTCGATGGTCGAGTTTTTGCGTACTTTATTGCACTTATAGGCGTTCGTTTCGACGCACCTGTGCCAAGTATTCTTAAAGCTTCAGGCGGCAGGTGTGGCACTTAATGATCGTGACATTTTTATTATTTTGTTACTCTAGGGATTCGCTAATGAATTCACATTCTAAATACTGACATTGTAGACTATCTTCCCTAAATTTTGCTTTATTTTTTGTTTCCGAACTCTTCTCTTTTTCTCCTGAAACCTGTTCGGTGCTTTCACCTGCGCGAGAGTCGTCCAAGAGTTGCATCCAAGTGGCTTGCTTAATTTCGTTTGCTTATAATTACACCTGGTCTTTTTTGCGGTATCGAATTACTCATTTTATTCTATATACCTATGTATGTATTATTTGATTATACAATAACATTTTCCAGAGACAAATATGGCACGGAATTAAACCTTTAACGCAGATATTACTAAAGTACTACAACGTCAACTACATACATCTTTAGAATTTCCAGGTGGTATTATCTTGTTGTTCCCTGAATTTGTAGTGTATTTAATAGAGCTGCATAATGTCCTTCATTTGCCATATCTCGACATGTAATTTTCAGCCAGTATCCTTCCACCTCGGCGGCGGGGATAAACTCCGAAGCTTGGGGTTGGTAGCGACTGCTTAGAATATTGCGGGGGTGGTCACCGTACCAGAGTGCCCCATGAATCATCCGACGTACAATCAATACGAAAGCGGCAACCCTCGTGGCACACCGTCGGGGTCCGGTTGAGTTCGTCGCAATCGTGAAGGGTCGATCGTCGCTGTCTCCCCAATGTTGCCAGAAATGCAGAATTCTCTATAACACGAAGATCCTTTATCTCGAAGCTTATCGAGTACAAAATAAAACGCTAAAATATGAACAAGTTTTATGTAACACTCGCGTTCTTAAAATATTCTTCAAAGTGCCACCAGAAACCTGTTTATATAATAAAAAGAGAAATATGTCTTTCTCGCCTTCTAATTAAATTCTACTTGGCAGTTGTAGATAAAGTATTACAATTGGAACTGATTCTTTTAAATGAGCGAGAATGTTAGATAATAAAGAGAATTGTTTTGCACTTTTTTTTAATTATTATAATTTAATATTTAAATATTAGAAAGATAAATCTTTCGTATGTTTAAAATGAGCTTTTGGTGTCATTTTATTACTTTTCTGTTATTTATTTGGTATGAATGATATTTTAATCTTTTGCGACATTGGCCTGACTCGGAAATGCAGACAGGGGTTTCTTTTGTCTGTATGAATTTTCGAGCTTTAGCAGAGGGGATCGTTATTCCGCCGACGTAGCGGTCTGGGATCCTTCCTTCGTATTTTGTGGTTAATAAGAGTCTACGCACGCGAATGGATTGCAAATATAATCATGAGAAAATAGAAATGATAATTTTATAGTTATATGGAAAAACTAGGAAAAGAATCTGCTAGAAATATCTCACTTGTATAGAAATATCTCTCTTTTCGTATAAATAAAAATATCTCTCAGAGAGAAACATTATGTTGATGTCATACTGATGCTTTTAAATATATATTATAGAATTTAAATCGTTAATATCATGCTTTAATTGAATATTAGAATATAGAATATTAGATTTAATTTATTGTTCTTGCAAACCATTACTTACACAAACAAGCGCTTAAAAAATGCTCCGAATTTTCGAGCTTTCGGAAGAGAAAAACATTCATGTTTGATTCAGTCGCAAAGAACTAAGTCGGTTTAGTGGACTTCAGACGATCTCGCAGGATAAAGTAAAGCGATAGACGGTTTCTATTTTTATTGCTTTAAGAATTTTCTGGTAGTCTTTGACCACTAAATTGAAAACCATGTTGAGATAAATATAGAATTTTTGTTTCTGAATTTTCATCTTCTCTTGTAACGACTGACTTTAAGTGTCAGTCATCGAATAACTAATTTATTAGTATCTATATTAGCGGATATCGATTGATCTTTGATTTCTGCGCAAAATTTCCATAATACTCTTTAATGAAATTTGAGCAACGAATCGTTTTACAAGGAGGGATCGTTATCGGGTTTAAAGTTTTGTTGTTCCGCGAAACTTGTGTAAAGTCTTTCGAAATCAGCTTGTTCGATAAGTTTAGTTGACTGCTTGGCTGCCATTGGTATAATACTAATCGGTATTTCCGTTTTCTACATGCACGTACATCTACCGAGACATGTATGACCAGTGCACGGGGTGTCATCAGTCTTTTGTACGTGCGTGCTCACACGGTGTCATTAATCGCTTCGTCATTGTGTTTGAGCACCGTAGAATGAACTACACAAATGGTCCGACAAAACGCAGTTTCTCGGTCTATTCAATGTCACTTATGACCCAGACAAGAGCGGCATCGTGCGTTTCTATAGTACCACGTTCACGTTGAATAACGCTACTTACGTATATTGGTTCACATTCAAGTTTCCCATCTGTCCTCTTAGCTTTCATAACGTAATAATGTTTTTTTTTCTCTTTTTATTAAAGTTAGATTAATCTTTGTTGATTAATTATCCAGAAAAGTTTGCTTTGGGCAATATATTTTATTTATGAGCACACTGAGAAAAATGTCTGATTGAAAATGGACGAACTAGGAGATGCCGATTATATCGATTAAAATTCTAGATATCACAACTAGAATTTTATTAGATTTAATCAGAAAATTCTAATTCGTCCATCTTCAATCATTAGAATTCCAATCAGAAATCCAACCAGACATTTTTCTCAGTGCAGACTCTTAGCTAATGTGTTAAACGCTCAGTTACGTGACTTCAAAGGAATCTCTGTAGACAACTTATTTTATTCGCCTTTGTACGATTCATACGGTATTGAAGCTACACGGGTCACCTAGTCACCGTGATCTCGCGGTCATGGTCATCTCGAGACCGTTATAGCACGCACGTATAACGGCCGCGTTCTTCTAGGAGTGTATTTAATTCAATTCTCGTCGAGATGATGTCCCGTCGGTTTATTCTTTATCTCATGTACCGGTCCTTTCTGGCTATTATGGGGAAAGATGAGTACATAAGTTAATTTCGATCCAAGACGGTATATCCTATTTAAGGTATTAACGTAGTTACAGCGAGTGCGGTAAATGCGAGAAGTTCGTGTTTTTTATGCTACAGACTTGATAAAAATAAACCACGTTAAAGAAGGAAAGCATAATTCTTTATCTTTTGTAACAACAAAATTTGAAAAGTAAGATAAATAACGGGAAGTTACCTATTCAATTTAAATTGAACCTTATCAAAATTTATTGAAGACTTAATTCCTAGGATGGAGAATCATAAATATCAGTATTTAATATCGTAAGAGATACGGCGCTTATTTGTTTTTACAAAACAAAATTTATTGATTTAACGAAAGATGTATCGCACGTGTGTCATCTTATGAATGAATTCAGCGCCGTATTTCTCTCGTGACGCTTAATTAGATCTTAATTGCACCGCCGCCGGCGGTGATGTACCAGCGGTCTCGTAGGTACAACGATGAGAGCCCACCGGGGCACAATGTGCCATTAGTGTTTTAGGCAAATCGCACTTCATTATTGCGTCCGCGTACGGCACGACGAATGGCGTTGTCGGGCGTTGTACGATAGGGAGAAAGCAGATGTATCTCGCTATTGCAAAACTTCCCTCGAAGCTATATCGGGATATGCTAATGTGGTAAACGATACGACATTGCGTGTTACTTCTCTGTACATGATCAACATTTGTGAGATATCTATTATTGTAGCGATTATGTCAGAAATATTAAGACATATAACGTATATGGAAAGAACGGTTTTGCTGAAGATCTAAAAATGTAGCCAGATACAGATCTAAAAATAATTTTGCTGGATCAAAATAATTATGTAGGACGTTTAAATTGGTCGTTAGAATATCAAAACCTTTTATGGTACTGACCGTCATGTTTGAGCGTTCTATATATTTATTTTTATAACGTAACAAAATTATTTTAAGATCTGTATCTAGCTGAATTTTTAGATACGTCAGCAAAATCGTTCTTTCCGTGTAATATGAATTATATTTTGACAATGATACGTAGGTCGTGCATACATATATGTATATCATATTTATAAAGAAATTGCTAAGATTCGCTAAAAAAAATTTCATTTTCAACTACTTGAAGTCTGCCATTAAAAACTAATACCACATAAATTCGATATTATACATTCATCTGATGAATCAGTGGATAATTACTGATTATAATCTCAAGTATGTGTGCCACATTGAAATCAACTAAAAAATCAATGAAATCGTGGAATTCTTAATCTAACCGATCTTGCTTTAGTGTATACATTCATTGGTATTGGAACTGACGTGCAAATATTGATATTTAATTGTATAACGTCCAAACTTCCTTTCTTTTTAATTTCACTGATTACTCATATCACTTTGAGACTGATAATCATTGATATTCACAGATTCAGATTTGAAAAGTCAGGTATATTAAACTATAATTAATATTTCGATATCTCGCTGTCTTTATTTTATTCTTCGAACTGTATTGAATCCTTATCTGGTAGAAATAAACGAAAAATAATAAACAGCTGAAAAATGAAAGAGGAGAAAAAGAATTCGGATGTTAGTTATGCGTGCGCCTTTCGCTGCACGCGCGTGTTCAGCATACGTGACTTGCGCGCGAGAGAGAGAGAGAGAGAGAGAGAGAGAGAGAGAGAGAGCTCGAGTTAGCGCGTAAAGAATTCGCGGAGCATCCGTTGCACATGACGAATCGGTTCCTTTTCGTGCATTTCGTCTATCGGCACCGCCGTTCGTTCAGAAGGGCATAAATTATTCCCGTCGATATTCTAACGCGTCATGCTAAACAGCTACATTTTTCCGCTCGTTTTTCGCTGTCACTTTCGATATCGAACTAGGTGGAAAATGTTTATCGTTCACCGAAGGCCGCCGGCTATTTTTAACAAACGCGACATAGCTCACCTGTCATTTCGATCATTTGTTACTGGCTTCATAGTTTATATCGTTCAAATAAACTTAAATGGCAGAGAAAGGTTTGAATAAAGTTCATAAATATTAAAAGTTTGAATGAAGCTCCATTTTTATTTCTGATTTCTATCTTTTATGTGCCAGCAGAATGAATGATCACTTAATTTGCTTACATTGAGAGACAAATATTTGGTATTTGTAACTGTAATTACATATTACTATAATTATGATTATTACTGCTATAATAATAACAACAACAGTAACTACGTATATAGTTGGCAACCTAAAATGACTATAATTATAGTTATTATAACCATAAAATAGTTGGTAAAAAATATGGTTGTCCCAAAATATAACTATAAAATTATAGTCACTTGAATCATTTTTATGATAATTTCAACTATTTTATGGTTATAATAACTATAATTATATAGTCATTTTAGGTTGCCAACTATATACATTTGTTGCTAGAACTATGTACATAGTTACTGTTGTTATTATTATAGCAGTAATAATCATAATTATAGTAACAAGTACAAAACATTTTTCTCTCAGTGCAGTTTCATTTGTGAAATATTCTCAATAGCCATGTCTATTCTGGTGTATATTATTTATTTCTGGCTTTCGTAAATCAGGTTCACTTTGAAGTACCTATAAATTACGTTCTCGTTGATATTCCATGTATATCACGGGAGCTATTGGCTTTGGAAATCACGAAAGACGGAAGAAGGTTCACGCTCCGTTGGCGTGACTTCCGGAAAAGGAGGTTACCGTCTGCCTTACACTATTCATACAGAAGTCATTGTCATTGTTGGTCCTGTCATTCGTCACGTAACGTAAATTTATGAATGATGCGCGTATTTCGGTTGGTCATGATGTTTTTAGTAATTACAGGCACGATCGACACGCTGTTTACCCAATTACATACGAGAGACAATTGTTCGTCGCGGGGCCCGCGTATTGTGCATCACGGAAAGTGAATAATTCATCGTACCTGGTGTGCAGGGTGCGTAATAAAATCGGGATTTTCGCGGAAATTACGGAAGCTGTTTATTGACGCGGATATTTCAGAAATATTCATCTTACACGAGAAAACATTTTGAAAGCGGATATTATAAAATATATAAGAAATCGCTGTCGCGAGTAGAGACCTTCTAATAAGAATTTGGACATAAGAAAGTCACTTTTGATTAGTTCGCCACGTTTAAACAATTTCTGAAAGAGAGAAAGAGAAATAGATAAAAAAAGGAATAAAATGAAAAAAGGGAAGAAATAGTGAATGCATGTCCTTCTCTGTCGCAGATTTTTGTTAGCAATTCTACCCTGCATACAAAACTGTGGTTCGTGTCCAGACCCTCATTGGGGGGGTCTCTGGTCTTGAATATATTCGAGTCTGATGGAATTTTTTTCAAACGTTTAACCTTTTGAATTCAAATTGTACGTGCGTGGAAATGTGCTCTCGAACCAGCATGCATTTTGATTTTCTCGAAATCCCGGTTGACATGACTTGTCGCGGTACTATCGTAGTTTTCCGATCTTCCAAGCGATAGCCGGAGCGTTTTCTCGACATCTGCCCGACAAATGCGTTCACTGACAAGAGTAAAAGCCCGATATTTTGCACGTGCAAGGAAGGGGAGATATCGATGGTCGGCTCTGCTGTACGCGGGGGTGAAAGGAAACAAAAGTTTCACGGGAAGTGCATCCGCACGCATCTCGGTAGTGCACGGCACGCATTCGCATTAGCACTACGTAGGGCGTGAACACGTGGGGTACAGTACACTTGTGTGCGTGTACGGCCGTGCGTGAGATTGTGGACGGTGCGTACGCTCGAGATGCACACACGAGCGATTTTGGGCGCCAGCCGTCCACAGTTCCGACGGATGCGAGGGATTCGTGGGGTCTGATGAAGTTTTATTCGGAAGTGGAGGTTTAACCGTATTAAAATGGCAGGTCGGTCGGCGGTATGATTCGAGGACAGTGCGTTTATAAGGTCGCCGGAACCGGCGTCGAATAATGCGACATTAGTGGTCGTTGGACGCTTTGAAGTCGAGGGGATTCGGAGATTTATTCGTGAGAATTATTGTCCGCATATAGTGCTCTTTCGGCGCTTTCCTGTGCGGAAGAGCGTCGGGCCGAAGTGTAGTATTCTGCTGATATATAAAATTTTAGAAGCAAAGAGATGGATGGTTTTCATTCAAATCTCTAATATATATTTATGAATTTTATTACCGGACCTTTTTCCGTCATTTATATTTATATAAATTCAGTGAAGGATATGAAGTCAACGACAAAGGGTCGAAATGATAGGTGTGTTAAATCACCACACGGAAAAAAGAAAGTAGCTGTCGTAACGAAAAACTGCATAACTAAATGGCGCAGATGTAAAATATGGATAGCTAAAATATAGATATCATAGCTAATGTCTTAGCTGTGATATCTATTACAATGAAAGAAAAGATTGGTTGCTGTAGCAAATTAGATGGTTAAATATGGCATTTTTAATTGACTGCAGCAACCAATTTTTGGTTCCGTTAGCTAATCGAAATCCTGTACTGACATTGTTGATAAACTAACACAACCAACAATTGACTGTAGCAACCAAAAATTGGTTGTCGCAACCAATTAAAATTGCTATGCCATATTTTACCATCTAATTTGCTGCAGCAGCCAATCTTTTCTTTCAGTGTAGCGCCGAGACACTACCAGTGTCTCCAGATATAGCAGCAACAGCAAACTATTTCGTTGTAGTTTAAATTTATAGTTACAGCAGCACATATATTATAACAAACCAAGATTAGCTGCACTGAAAGAAAAGATTGGTTACTGCAGCAAATTAGATTGTTAAATATGGCATAGCATTTTTAATTGGCTGCAGCAACCAAAAATTGGCTGTTGCAAGCAATTAAAAATGCTATGCCATATTTTACCATCTAATTTGCTGCAGCAACCAATCTTTACTTTCAGTGTGCGGTAGAGAAAATCTTTTTTTCTATGCAGACAAGTATTGAGTCGAAAATAGAGAAGAGATACACTGAAAAAAAAGATTGGCTGAATATGGCATAGCATTTTTAATTGATTGCAGCAGCCAATTTTTAGTTGTGTTAGCCTATCGAAATCCTATACTGACATTGCGGATAATCTAACGCAACCAAAAATTGGCTGCTGCGGCCGATTAAAAATGCTGTGCCATATTTTATCATCTAATTTGCTGCAGCAGCTAATCTTTTCTTTCAGTGTAGGCAAATATTTTTTTAAAGCGGTTATTATTAATAAATTTGATACTTAAATTCATTCTCTCGAGTCCGTCTGATATTTCCAAATGGAGAATGATTGTAAATTATACGAAGTATGTATGTATATAGTCTGATAAGTCATACACCGGAGACTTGACGCTAGCCTGCGAATGATATGCAAATCATGCACGTAGTTCTTTGTCCGTTATGCACGATAAAATGCGATGTCTTCATGATTGAGTTATAAAGCGATAAAGTGGCACGATAAAAGTAGCCCGGAAGAATAGTGTGACGCTCGGTTTATATTGACGCGAGTAAATATTTGTGCTTCATATAGCCTCCCTTTTTCTTTCCGATGCTTATATGCTATGCGGAGCTTATATGGAGTGCTCGATATATTTCTTCACAGCTTGTTGCGCGATGCATAGATGCATGCACGCGCTAATCGGATGTACAAGTAAAGCATGCTACGGTTCGGAAGCAGCATAATGCTACGTGTACGTGCTGAAATTATAATGAAGCATTACGGGATTATTATAATTTACAAATGGTCGTTCAACGCTTCTGTGAAACTGGTGAATCACAAGCCTCCATCCGTTCCTCTCTAAAACGTTAACACTGAATTATTATAAAAGAACACATAAATATTCTTGAGGTTTGAAAAATTCACAATTTGCAGTTTTTTTATCCTCATTGTTGATTAAATAATCGCTTCAATCAAGTAGATCGTCAATCTGAAGAGACGACGCATTATTCGATCGGTTAACGTGATTCCTGGCGATCGGTAGCAATGAGTAACGGCGACAACGACAAATCCGCGGAAAAAGAAGAAATAGCCTTTTCCAATCTCAATGACGTGATTCATGGACCGACGGTACCGGATGCAGCGCGCGAGCCAATTCCATCCTGTGAGGCCGATAGAGGGAAGTCGTAGGTGCCACGTTTGGGGCCCACCTACGTTGACGTTGACAAATCGATGCGTGTGTCGGGCAAATTGCCGTGTGTCGTGCAGCATTCTCGCTTGCAATTCTTGCCGCGGAAGCTTTTCTCTAAGTCTAATAGCATTGGCGGAAACTGACCGTGCAAACGCCGTTGCCTTCTTGGCAGCGAATCAGAGCGCCGCGCATGACCTTGCACCCAATTGCATTTTCGTCGAACCGTTCTACGATCCATGATATTTCCCTCCACATCTGGTCGTCGACCTTCCCGTCTTGCGCGCGGGCGTTTATTCGTTCATTCATTCGTGTTCCTTTAGTAAGAAGGCCACGACATGTCTGGCTGCTCGTACCCGCAACGCGACCACTTGGCAGGGCTTCACGCACACCCAAGGTTGGGAAAGTTACTTTACAAGTTACTTGTAAGAGTTACAAGTTACTTTTTCCTTTTATTACAGAAATTCAACATAATAAGTTTGGGTATTTTATTTTTTATATTATATTTTATTATTTACAACGAAACTCCAGTTTGGTATTAGCAACCTAAAAAGTGGTTTATAAAGTAACTTTCCCAATCCTACGCACATCCACTAAAATGATCAAAGAATCACAAAAAGTGTTGAAAAAAGTGCCTCAATTGTCAATTTTTAAAAGTGAGATTTCACTTTTTAGAGTTGATTCCAGTCCAAAGATTTTAGAGTGTATCTTTGTATGCCCCAATATATATGAACTGAATTGATCAAATGTAATCACTAAATTTTAAAATGATTTTAATTAATTTAATCACATTATTATTTGAATATAATTATTTTAATCGTATTATATGAGGGAAATTCAAATTACATATATAATATAAACCAGTTGTGTAATAAAATTTATTAATTTATTATATATTATACGCAAAATTATTTTTTGAAACGATTTGTTATGTTATTATACATAAAATTATACCTACTATTAAATATATTACATGTTAGAATATATTATTAGATATTACATATTCATATTACATTAATTTAAATGTTTGCTCATCATATCAACTATTTCTTATTTAACTCAGACTAAAATTTCTCTAAATTAAATTTAGCCGTTCAGGTGCTAAATCCAATTTAGCCGATAATCGATTCAATTGGGTCGCTGAACGACCGGATTTGGAGATGTACGATAATTCAATTTGAAATAGAATTAGTCGCGATGTATAGATGGTTTCGCTTTCGGCAAAAACAGTTAGATCCGTATTTAATGAAAATTCTGTTTATCTGATATAAATACAGCGTTCAAAATTAATATGTAAATTGAGAATTTACCCGGCTTTTCAATTTTGAATAGTTAAAGTACACGAAGTACTACGCTTCTTGCTTTTTGTCACAGCAGGATATCGCGTATACGCGACTTTGTGTTAGACAGTGATTAGATATCCGACTACATCGCCATGCGACATTCTTTGAACGCGTTCGCACAAACATTATTTGCGACCAACGACTAAGGTGGAGCTTCCGTTTCCGGCACTAAACGTGCCGGAGAACGTGCAGAATCAACATCGTCTTTACTATCCGTTATATCCGCACGTGGATCGTAGAGTCGCTCGTTTGGTGTGGATCAATCTTGAGAAACTGCTCTCGAAATTTCCTCGCAACTTTTTGCGGACGGATTTACTGGAGAAATTCAACATAATGTTACGATTTCGTGAAAGCAATCCTGTAATTTCGTTCTTGGAGATGGCCTTACTTCTTTCGGATTTTGACAGAAATATATGATTCGACTTTGCGATTTGAGTTTAATAATGTTATGTTTCACCGTTCCCCTGTGTTTTATACATTATAACCCTTCAGAATACGTTACTCTCGCGATTGGTTCCTTCTGTTCTAACCGATGCGCGTTGTGTACTCACGTACATCAATCTCTTCGTTGATTCCTTTCAGAAAGAGCGATCTTGAAGCCACGAAGAACTACGAGAACCTTTTTATCCCCCCGTCGTTAACCACTTTATTAATTTACGACGTATAATGCCGCGGGTCAAGAGACGTCCAGAGGTTAATGTTTCTTCCGCACCCTCCCTATCTCGAGGCACATTCCTTCTTATTTATTTTCGCCGACTTCCTCTTCAATTTCGCACAAATATCATCGAGTCGAAAAGAATAGATATGATATCCTATCTTGAATCAACAACAATCAGAGCGAAGTAAACTATATTTCTTGATATATTTTGAAAACATCATAAACAACCGATTTATTCTTTACTTGTGAGATATTTATGAGCATCTCAAAAGTCAAACTAATCAGAAATAAAACGCAGAGAAAGTTAATAAAATTTTGAACTAATTATGTACAATTAAGAAATTTATAAAAGGTAGAGTTTAGCTCAAAGCAATTTGGCTGTAAGAGGCTCATACATGAATTTACAACTTTTAGTAATTTCCACGTTCGCAAAATTCTGTCTTACACTGAAAGAAAAGATTGGCTGAATATTGAGATTTTAACCAGAAATCAGAAACTTTTGGAGCAAAGTTGCTCTACGTTGTCGATGCAGAATACGCTACACTTAAAGAAAAGATTGGCTGCTACAGCAAATTAGATGGTAAAATATGGCATAGCATTTTTAATTGGTTGCAGCAGTCAATTTTTGGTTGCGTTAGCCTATCGAAATTCTATACTGACATTGCGGATAAGCTAATGCAACCAAAAATTGGCTGCTGCAGCCAGTTAAAAATGCTGTGCCATATTTTACCATCTAATTTGCTGCAGCAGCCAATCTTTCCTTTCAGTGTGCGGTAGAGAAAATCTTTTTCTATGCAGACAAGTATATTGAGTCGAAAATAGAGAAGATACACTGAAAAAAAAGATTGGCTGAATGTGGTATAACGTTTTTAACTGATTGCAGCAGCCAATTTTTAGTTTAGTTAGCAAATCCTATTATACCATCGAAATCCTGTACTGACATTGCGGATAATTTAACGCAACCAAAAATTGGCTGCTGCGGCCGATTAAAAATGCTGTGCCATATTTTACCATCTAATTTGCTTTAGCAGCCAATCTTTTTAGTGTAGCGTATTCTGTATCGAAAGCGTAGAGCAACTTTGCTCCTGAGGTCTGACGTCTGGTTAAAATCTCATTGAATCTTTAATCCCTTAATCTCGTGAATGCGATGCAGCGCTCTCGGCTGTGCCGCTGGACTAACTCACGATGCGTGTAAGTCGGTCGAGTGCGAGTGCACTCGCTTGCTCGCGTGTCTGCGTACTAAGTAACGTGAGGTCTTATCGCGGCATATCATGGAAATCTTCTCCGTACGTTCGCCATATGTTCGCCGTTGTACCGTTCGTAAGTAGCCGCTCCTTAGAACGAGCTGCTTCTCGTCGTTTCCTGCGAATGGCGTCGGCGATGCTCTCTTCCATGTCTCTCGCATTTACTCATTTGCACTCTCATCAAAAAGATTTTCCATTCTTCCAATGCTGTTACTCTTTGATCATAAAATATAATCGATATAGATCTAATTATATTTATTGTTGAAAGAAGAATGTTTTACTTTTAAATGAAAAATTTTTAATGCCCAATTTCTTCACTTCTACACTGAAAAAAAAAGATTGGCTGCTGCAGCAAATTAGATGATAAAATATAGCATAGCATTTTTAATTGGCAGCAGCCAGTTTTTGGTTGTGTTAGCCTATTGAAATCCTATACTAAAACGGATAGGCTAACGCAACCAAAAATTGGCTGCTACAGCCAATTAAATATGCCATATTTTATCATCTAATTTGCTGCAGCAGTTAATCTTTTTCTTTTCAGTGTATAGATAACTTTATCCAAGAGATCTCCCAGATGAAAATGGAGATATTTCTTGGATAAGGTTATCCGCAACTTATCTGGAAGAAATTGAGCATAAATCTAGAATAAAATAATCAAGCACATCGGGATTTTGTGCGAAATATTATGGCGCCAGCATTACGCGTTATAATATCGGGTAAAGATTTATTCTAAACGCAAGACTCTTTAAATTCTTTAAAGTAGAATCTCACTCTAAAGCCAGTCTTGAAACAGACTGGCTCAATTTTCAATTTTTAGAGTGAGATTTCACTCTTCAGAATGACAATTCACTCTTTAGAGAGTAAATTTATATGTGTCACTCTTGTCTCAGATAATGAGTCAATATTCTTATTTAATTCGAGGGAGAAGAATAACAATTGATCTAATTTTAATATTGTTTTATTTTCATACTGTATAAAATTGCGATAAGATGAAATACGTCAAGAATATTGTTTATCTCGTCAAATTAAAAAATTAAGAGTTCTTTCTGAGAAAATACAGATTTATCTTCGTGAACGTAAATATTCGGAGAGAAGCGATGGAACGTGACATGTTAAACTGCTCTCAGCAGCCTCGGTCGATGCATAAATTGATTTATTGTTGAACGGCTGATCTAATCATCTCTCGCATTCCTGAATCCACCATCACTCCGCTCATTCCTTGGGACAATGACGTCCCATACAGAAAGAGTTTATGTATTTTAGAAAATTTGATGACATATTTTAATTATATTCTCAAGTTAATTATCCAAGTTTACTCCACTTGTTTGTCGACAAGCTGCACGAGAAAAAATGTACTAAATTGTAATAAATAATTTGAATAGTACTAACATAACATTTATTTAAAAATAAATATTTGCTAAATAAAAAAATATAATTAGTAAAATCAAATTAATGCTTCTTGCACCAAATATATATATATATATATATATATATATATACATATATGTTTATATTTAATAAATATTTAATTGTCACTCTTCAAATTTAGTACATTTTTCTCTCAGTGCTGCAATTTCCGTTTACCGCCTTCCGTTATTTAAATATGGATGTTACACGTATCCTGTATAATAGCGACTTCAAAAAATTTTATCTCGTAGCATTACCTTGCACGTACGTCGCATAGTAATAATCGGCAGCGTGTAAATTTGTTTTCCGACGTTGTTTTCCGAGCGTGCCGCGGGCAAAACTCGCTTTGTACGTTGAAATCTCGAAGCGGAAACGTTGCGGTAATACGCGGCGCAGGGAAGCGGGACAGCATAAAGGAGAGCAGTGCGATAAAAGAGCGCTTCGTTCTTCGTAGTGAACTAATAACGATGCCTGGGGAAATCCTGAAAAGCATCGTCAGCACGACGACGCGTCGCATCGCGATTCGCGATATGCGCAATACGGTACACAAGGGACAAAGAAATTGCACTGACTACTGCACAGCTGACTACCGTTGGTACTGCCGCGACTATTGTCTATTGATAACGACCGCCACTCTATGGAAACAGAGATCGCTCTCATTGTCACATCTAATTGAGTTAACGCAAGCGGCGCGAGCGAGCTTGAACCTTTTTCAGACATGGAAGAACGTCAATTATCGCTGTCGAGTCGTGACAGCGTTCGCTCTCTGTTATTCGTTTCGCCATTGAGTATGTCCGCCTCGTTTAATTGAAGACGATTACGTAGAACTCGATGATATGCACGCGATGAGAGTGAAAGCGGAAAGTGTAAACATATTAAAAGTTAGAATTAAATGAAGCATCTCTCTATTCTTATTAAACTCTACTTCTATACATAGAGAGTTGAAGTTTATACCATGTTTATCCATCAATTTAAGGAGGACCACCTTCGTTATATTTTGTCGCCTGATGGAGCGTTAAATCCTTTGCAAAGGATCGTTCGTTAAATTAACGTCCTACGTGACTTTACTTGTTAATCCCATTGACGATGGTTCTCCGTCAGAGTGACTGCGAAGGAGTCAACTTTGAAAATTACGAGGAAATAGCTAGGGATTTATTCGAAACAGTACGCCTCTTGGACGCCATGCAGTTTAATCGAATTACTTTAACTGCGCGTTTCTGTAACGCTTGCCCGGTAATTGGAAATCTATCTAGGAGATAGATTTCGATTATGGGACGTGCGCCAAACGCATCGGAGGAGGAAAGAGAGAGAGATGGAATATCGCTTTATAACAGATAAATTGAATCTATAAGGCTCGCGGGTGCCTCCGAAATCGATTTCCATTAATTCGTGGGCAGCCCTTGTATTACAAACGCGTTTGATATATGTGGTGCACCACAAATCGCGCACTTTCTCTCAATTAGAAAATTTTCTACGAATCTAGAATAAATTTCTCATAATACTCTGTTAAGCCGGAAATTATTATATATCTAACAAGAAACGCAATTTTCCAGAATTCTCTCGTAATTTAGGATCTGTTCCTCTACGTCGAAATAGTCGCGGCATTTTCCTCGCTATCTTCCTTTTAAACCTGTCCATACCTGTTCGTACCTGTTCGAATAAGGAAAACCTCAGAGACGTTTCTTGATGTGACCAGAGTTCCGTTTTCGAGACAATTGTCTGCTTTTCCAAACGGGTAAAATGTCCGATTTTAGCAAAAAGGTCTCGTTAAAAAATATTTTCTTTTTGTTACATTGTAATGTAAATCTGAGAGAAATGGGTTTGTCATAGAAAGACAAAAAAAAAGGTATAACAAGTGTGATGGTTTCATAGGAAAATGTATCAATCACTTACTATTGCGAATAATATTTGTGCAAAAACAAGTACTTTTCAACGTTGGTTATTTAACTTTGGAATTGTACACTGAGAGAAAAATGTTTTGTAACTATACACAGAAAAAAGACTATTCTTAAATCAACCATAATATACTCATATATAAGCAAAAATATTATAATCTTGCTTCCGAGATATCAATCTTGATTTGATTAAATTTGTTTTGATGCAAGTATTACTTTGCACTTCATTCAAGACTTGCTCAATTAAAAATCTTACATCAATACGAATTCAAGACTAAAATTTTTAAAGCAAGATTACAATATTTTTGCTTATATATGAGTATATTATAGTAATTGATTTAAGAATAGTCTTTTTTTCTGTGTAATTACATATTATAATTATGATTATTACTGCTATAATAATAATAACAGTAACTATGTATTATATGTAGTTCTAGCAACAAATGTGTACAGTTGGCAATCTAAAATGACTATATATAATTATAGTTATTATAACCATAAAATAGTTGAAATTACCATAAAAATGATTCAAGTGACTATAATTTTATAGTTATATTTTGGAACAATCAAATTTTTTTTAACTATTTTATGGTTATAATAACTATAATTATAGTCATTTTAGGTTGCCAACTATATACATTTGTTGCTAGAACTATATACATAGTTACTGTTATCATTATTATAGCAGTAATAATCATAATTATCGTAATATGTAATTACAGTTACAAACAGTTTCCTCTCAGTGTACGAGTTCGTCGCGATCGTTCGCCGCAATGTTCAGAAACAGCAGCGAAGTGTGCGACGTTATGAGTAATTCGCGTTACGACATCGTCATCGTTGCCATCGTCGTCGCTCAACGTTCGTCGCCGTCCCAAGTGAGTAATCCGTATCGCGCAGTACGCGGAATTTACGGCCTCGTTTCTTCACCATGCTCGCAGAGAGAATGCCTGTCAGTTTTACGATTCGGCATGGCTTCTTCGTCGAATCTTTAATCCGCGGGGGACAGTCGAGCCATTGTGATTTCTGACGTCCGGAGACCGAGGAAACGCTTTGCTAACTCGGAAAGTTGGGCCAAAGTTCGTTTTGGTTTGAACTTTCCCAACTTTCTTGAAATAACCCGCTGCTCGTGTAATTGTTTGTTCGGCGTCGAAAGAAATTGTTCGACCATTTGTGCGCGACGGGGAAATGTAATTACGTGACTTAAAGAATTGACTGCTTCATAATAAAGTCTTTAAAAAACTAAGCCGAGAAGACATTGCCGTTCACAATGGAACTTGTTATAACGTATAATGAATCTCGCAATATTTTCAAGTTTTTCGTGATTTAACAGCTTCAGAGATGTATCTCTCGACGGACCTTGTCTGTTAAATTATTTTTGGAGCGCAATTAAAAAAGTTTGTTTATTGGATTGTTCAGGCATTCGTAATTGAGCACGAACGCTTTCGCAGTTTACATTCAGTTTTTTTCGTCGATTATTAGTTGTAGGAGGTTAGGATTCTGCGCAGGTGTTACGAGTAGGTTTTCATTCGTGGGAAATGTCTATCCGGTTATTGTTTTACGTGCGCACGAGAGTGTCCTCGACATGGAATGCACTGGTGCATTTTAGCTGATGCGCAACACGCGCCTATGTACATATGTATATATACAGATAATTCGATACCGAGAAGGGAAATGATCTTCCTCTGCCATCTCCTGATAGCCGATTTCCGGTGACGAGCCACGAAAGTGATCCCAGGCTGCCAAGTGCGTCGCGGGATTGATTGTCGTGAATCGAGACGACGATTAGAGCTTACACATTCCAGACGGATTACCATACGACGTCTTACACTTAAACGATGCGTAAGCAGTTTTGCATACCGGCGGCGAAGCCGTGCTGGTAAATATTGATATCGTCCTTCATTCGAGCGACAGGTGCCCGACAAATCGCACGGATGCTCTAGCGATGACTTGCCGGTGACGGTGCATAACGATTGCGACTGTATGGTGGAATCACCGCGATTAGCTTATATTAAAGCCAGATTCCTTATTCAGAGTTGAGAAATTGAGACAAAGACTTTCATACCGAGAGAGGTTGACTTCTAATGCAATATTAAATATCTTGATAATATTAATCGTGAAATTGAGTTCTATTGAGACAAAATGCATCTTAAATGAAGCATATAGGTTTATTACTTAATTTGTGATGTTATTTTATATCGCTTATAACTTATTATACGAATATGATTCTTCTATATTATAATTTAATTAAATTATATAAGTTTCAAATACACTGTGACGGTATAAAGTAAGAAATTGATCTTTAATGATTTTATAATAGGTATTATTAATATATCTGCAAAAAATTGCATTTGAATATTATTAAGCAAATGAGAATTATAGGTGATTGAAAATAAACGTTACAAATTAAATAATAAACCTATATCATTTAAGATTTTATCTCTCTCTCGATAGAATTTCAATTCCACGATTAATATTACCAAGATCCGTTCTGACCGAAAATAGAATTATTTTAATTGATTTATTTTTATCGGCCTAATTTCTACTTGTAATTATTAATTTTAATTAATTTTTGATATTAGACACAAAATTGTTGACCCGCTTACATGATCTCGATCCGTTTAACCTCGAAACAAAATACAGGAGACCGGCAAGAAGTTAATAAATGTTTCGCTTTGTGAACGGCAAATCGCAAGGGGATCAAACTTGTTTGCCAACGGATAATTGCATTTAATTAGTAAGCCTTCTTGCGGAGTGCGCGAATCAGAAATTATCTTCCCTCGTCTAATTACGTAAGCGAGAGAGAGAGAGAGAGAGAGAGACAGAAGGGGATCGTTACAACGTAGGGCTCAGATTAGCATAGCCGGCCATTAGCGCACGAGATCGTGACAGATCGGACAGATCGGATTCGCAGCGAAAGGTTTGCATCGTGAGGAGGTGGCTCGCAGCTCTTTAACGCCGCGTCATTGTGTCGGAGATAAACGCGATCAGAGATGAAATCGCGCGTACGTTTATCCAACAACCCGCGATCGAAACGGCGAAAATATTCGTAATTTCTGTATTAAGCGTCGTCGCGTAGGTAGTCCCGCTTCTTCCACGAGTGAGCCGAAACGATCGCTTCATGGGCGTGGCAGCGAGAATCAGCTTGCTTGCATCGTAATATAACGACGCGTCGAGATAGGGAGAGTGATTCCGGAGGATTAATTCATCCGTATAAAAACGATAACGAGTCGATTGCGCCCACTCGTTCTTACGAGAAATTCCGGCCTTTTATGACAATTAAGATTATCAGCGAAAGAAAATATGATTACACTTTGAAGATGCTTGAATAATAAATTTCGAAACCTTTTGATTCACGTTAATTGATGTACGTCTGAAAAGAATGACAGTGATGTTCCTCAATAGAAATGCTATTCATTTTCATGATTTCGTCATATGTTGCTACAGCGTTTTCGAATTCCTACAATTTATCTCTCTTTATCGCGAGTAAAAGATAACCTCTTAGGCGATTCAGATTTCAATAATATTCATTTCGTCTCATATCTGTTCTATATGGAAAGAGAACGGTTTTATTGAAGTATATTTAGATCTTTTATTAAATTAGCGCTGGATACAGATTTGAAAGTAATTTTGTTGAATTGTCAAAATATAATTATGCATGACACTCAAGATGAATAACTTTTGCCAGAATAACTTTTGGCAGCATTGTTCGTTGTACTTGAGGAGATTTCTGCATAAATATTTTGTCTAATAAAATTATTTCCAGATCTACTTAAATTGCTTTTAGATATTTTAACAAACTTGTTCTTTCCATGTAACAGTTTTTTTTTTATTCCTAGAACTTTCTTTTTCCTCTTCAGTAAATATCAAACAAATAGATAACTATGTCACTTCAAATTCCAAAAGTGTGTTCAGATATAGGAAATAAATCTTGTATTTCTCCTCGTGTTTACTTACCATATCTGTGTTTTCTAACGATTGCTGAAACATCTAAAAATGTAATCAAATTGGCTAGATATAGATCTGAAACTAATTTTGGTGAACTATCAAAATTAATGATGTATAACTTATGATACTCAAACCAATTATACTAGAATGTTAAAACTTTTGCAGCAACATGTTTGAATTTTCTACATAATTTATTCTGATGGTCCAACAAAGTTATTTTCAGATCTGTGCCTACATTTTTAGATACTTTAGCAAACTCGTTCTTCCCGTGCAGCTCTGTTTTTTTATTCCTTCAGTAAACTGTACTAAAGCTTTCTTTTTCGTTTTCGTTAAATATCAAATAAATAGATAACTATTTATTTTAAATTCCAAAAGTGTACATACTAGTTCAGCTATAGAAAACAGATCTCATACTTCTCCTCGTTTATTTATCGTATCGGCGTTTATGGCGATCAAGCCCCAAAATTTCATTCGTTATTTATCTCCGCTTTCCATCTTCTCAAACATCCCCCACTCATCGTTTTTCATCAGTCACTAACTTCTCGTTGCCAAAGGCAAAAGGCTGTTCGTAATATAACCGAGCTGACTGCAAGCAGGTATATAACGTGTGTTTTGTTTCGCTCGAGCGACCATCGTAGTCCAAACGACCGATTTCTAGGTAGTGCACTGCAATCGGCAAAGATTACATGAATAACCGGTGATAATCGTCGTTTTAATCATCCTTAATATGATTCTGTGAACTATATTAAGGGAAACAGGAAATTCATTGTACCTGATCAACTTAGCGATTGATCAATTCTTTCAAAATTCCTTTATACTAAAAGAGCAATTTTGCTGAAGCATCTAAAAATTTAGCTACACTGAAAAAAAATATAGTCAATTTTAATAAATATTTGGTTCAATATTACCAACTAAATATTTACTTACAGTAAATAAATATTTGTTCAGTAAAAAAATGATTGTTAAATCAAATTAACATTTCGTGTATCAAATAAATATATCTTTATATTTAATAAATATTTAGTTGGCAGTATATTCAACTAAATATTTATTAAAATTGACATTTTTTTTCAGTTTAAATACAAATTTGAGAAGTAATTTTGCTGGACCGTCAAAACAATTACGTAGGACGGAAAAATTGGTTGCTAGAATATCAAAATATTTTGCAGCTTATGATTCCTGCATAATTATTTTGATGATCCAACAAAATTATTTTCAGATCTGTATGTATCAAATTTTTAGGTTCTTCAGCAAAATTGTTCCTTCAAATATAATGTTACGTGTTGCGGCGCGTAATCTACCAATTCCATTAAAAATGCAGAGAATGATTTAAATTTTCAATTTCTCGGGGTGACACATTGCGTTCAAGCATTAGAGTGCGGCGCCTTTTATGGAAATTTTCCACGAAAATTTCGCGATAATGTAAGGCGTGATTCTTACCAACGATTGTCGGAGTTATGCGGGACGATAAAAAAATCGCCATGGGGGAGATTGCCAGCTATTTGCGTCGTTATTGGGGATAACGTGAGCTTAAGGGGATCGTTATCCACGATCCTTAACTGAAATTTAGCCGAGGTGGCGAGGAAACCAGTTTCGGAGTCGAACAATCCGAGGAAGAAGGGAACTTGTTCGATTTGCAGAGGAACGTGATTTAATCCTCTTCGCTCGTACAAGACATAAAATACTCAAAGGATTCTATCTTGGCACTTTAGGCATCCTACGAATTAGATTGATGTCGGCGAATGAGTTATGTCATCGGTATATTGGTTCACGGTAAACATTACTGTGTGCTTAAACGGTATAAAGTATATCTTCTTTCACACTTCTATGTCTTATAAAATTAATGTTTCATTCTCTGTTAAAAAAAAATTTATTAAATTTTTAATGAATAAAAAAAATTTAATAAATTTATAATGAATTTTTAAAATACACATAGAAATTAGAAATATATGTGCGTTTGCTCTCTAAATTCTTTGAAGTGGAATTTTACTATAAAGAGTGAAAATTGAGTCAGTCTTGAAAAAGTGTAGTTGAATTTTTAATTTTTAAGAATGAGATTTCACTCTTTAGAGTAAAAGATTCCACTTCAAAGAGTTTAGAGTAAACATACACATATTTCTAATTTTAATGTGCATTAAAAAAATTTATTATTGTATAAAATTGAATTTTTTTAATTCAAAAATTTATTAAATTTTTAATTCACTCTAAAAGTTGTAGTACATGTTTTTTAAGTATTGTACTGCACTAGCTGCGTGTTTAAAGTAATTGTAAGTATGTTAGTTGTTAGCTCTACGTTGCTCAGGTATAAATGTGGAAACGGAAATGTGGAAACTGCGCCCTAGCTAATTTATATTCTCGTGTCGTGCGCGACTATAATTTATAATATCCCGACATCTTCGTACGAGAATACTTGGGAGAAAGCTGTAGCATTCTACCAAGTCTGTACGATCGCAAAGTTCGACACGGCGGACGGAGTCGAATTGAAGTTCGGACCTTGAATTGAAGACACGACCCTGAAAATCGTTTCTTCGACGTTCGCGTTGAGAGAAACGAGGGTGTCCCTAGGTAAGTAACCCTTCGTAACACTTGGGCCCCGCCCTTCGTCGACCGCTCGTACCCCGCTCTCTTCTCGCTCCAGGTTAGAGCTGGAGTCGTCGACAGGGCTGCCACCATGCAATAGATGGTGATCCCGGGGTGCCGGGACTCGCCCGTTACATCCCTGCCACCCCTCCGTCGCCGTTCTCCGTGGCAACTCATTCTTTCTCTGACGGTCGGGAGGTGCGGATCGTGCCTGGCATTTTGGCCACAGGATCCGCGTGAAGGAAAAACCGAGAGACGATAGGCACGGAGAGCGAGATCCACGGTCCATGGCGTTGTAG